>NW_026610902.1:0-150122 GCF_029499605.1 Hyla sarda
CTATGGGATAATAATGATCAGTATAAGAGATCAGTGTGTGCAGTGTTATAGTCTTCTATGGGATAATAATGATCAGTATAAGAGATCAGTGTGTGCAGTGTTATAGGTCCCTATGGGATAACAATGATCAGTATAAGAGATCAGTGTGTGCAGTGTTATAGGTCCCTATGGGATAATAATGATCAGTATAAGAGATCAGTGTGTGCAGTGTTATAGGTTCCTATGGGATAATAATGATCAGTATAAGAGATCAGTGTGTGCAGTGTTATAGTCTCCGATGGGATAATAATGATCAGTATAAGAGATCAGTGTGTGCAGTATTATAGTCTCCTATGGGATAACAATGATCAGTATAAGAGATCAGTGTGTGCAGTGTTATAGGTCCCAATGGCATAACAATGATCAGTATAAGAGATCAGTGTGTGCAGTGTTATAGTCTCCTATGGGATAATAATGATCAGTATAAGAGATCAGTGTGTGCAGTGTTATAGGTCCCTATGGGATACCAATGATCAGTATAAGAGATCAGTGTGTGCAGTGTTATAGGTTCCTATGGGATAATAATGATCAGTATAAGAGATCAGTGTGTGCAGTGTTATAGGTTCCTATGGGATAACAATGATCAGTATAAGAGATCAGTGTGTGCAGTGTTATAGTCTCCTATGGGATAATAATGATCAGTATAAGAGATCAGTGTGTGCAGTGTTATAGGTCCCTATGGGATAACAATGATAAGTATAAGAGATCAGTGTGTGCAGTGTTATAGGTTCCTATGGGATAATAATGATCAGTATAAGAGATCAGTGTGTGCAATGTTATAGGTTCCTATGGGATAACAATGATCAGTATAAGAGGTCAGTGTGTGCAGTGTTATAGGTCCCTATGGGATAATAATGATCAGTATAAGAGATCAGTGTGTGCAGTGTTATAGGTTCCTATGGGATAATAATGATCAGTATAAGAGATCAGTGTGAGCAGTGTTATAGGTCCCTATGGGATAATAATGATCAGTATAAGAGATCAGTGTGTGCAGTGTTATAGTCTCCTATGGGATAATAATGATCAGTATAAGAGATCAGTGTGTGCAGTGTTATAGGTCCCTATGGGATAATAATGATCAGTATAAGAGATCAGTGTGTGCAGTGTTATAGTCTCCTATGGGATAATAATGATCAGTATAAGAGATCAGTGTGTGCAGTGTTATAGGTTCCTATGGGATAATAATGGTCAGTATAAGAGATCAGTGTGTGCAGTGTTATAGGTCCCTATGGGATGACAATGATCAGTATAAGAGATCAGTGTGTGCAGTGTTATAGGTTCCTATGGGATAATAATGATCAGTATAAGAGATCAGTGTGTGCAGTGTTATAGGTTCCTATGGGATAACAATGATCAGTATAAGAGATCAGTGTGTGCAGTGTTATAGGTCCCTATGGGATAATAATGATCAGTATAAGAGATCAGTGTGTGCAGTGTTATAGGTTCCTATGGGATAATAATGATCAGTATAAGAGATCAGTGTGTGTAGTGTTATAGGTTCCTATGGGATAATAATGATCAGTATAAGAGATCAGTGTGTGCAGTGTTATAGGTTCCTATGGGATAATAATGATCAGTATAAGAGATCAGTGTGTGCAGTGTTATAGGTTCCTATGGGATAATAATGATCAGTATACGAGATCAGTGTGTGCAGTGTTATAGGTTCCTATGGGATAATAATGATCAGTATAAGAGATCAGTGTGTGCAGTGTTATAGGTTCCTATGGGATAATAATGATCAGTATAAGAGATCAGTGTGTGCAGTGTTATAGTCTCCTATGGGATAATAATGATCAGTATAAGAGATCAGTGTGTGCAGTGTTATAGGTTCCTATGGGATAACAATGATCAGTATAAGATATCAGTGTGTGCAGTGTTATAGTCTCCTATGGGATAATAATGATCAGTATAAGAGATCAGTGTGTGCAGTGTTATAGGTCCCTATGGGATAATAATGATCAGTATAAGAGATCAGTGTGTGCAGTGTTATAGTCTCCTATGGGATAATAATGATCAGTATAAGAGATCAGTGTGTGCAGTGTTATAGGTTCCTATGGGATAACAATGATCAGTATAAGAGATCAGTGTGTGCAGTGTTATAGTCTCCTATGGGATAATAATGATCAGTATAAGAGATCAGTGTGTGCAGTGTTATAGTCTCCTATGGGATAATAATGATCAGTATAAGAGATCAGTGTGTGCAGTATTATAGTCTCCTATGGGATAACAATGATCAGTGTAAGAGATCAGTGTGTGCAGTGTTATAGGTCCCTATGGGATAACAATGATCAGTATAAGAGATCAGTGTGTGCAGTGTTATAGTATCCTATGGGATAATAATGATCAGTATAAGAGATCAGTGTGTGCAGTGTTATAGTCTCCTATGGGATAACAATGATCAGTATAAGAGATCAGTGTGTGCAGTGTTATAGTCTCCTATGGGATAATAATGATCAGTATAAGAGATCAGTGTGTGCAGTGTTATAGGTCCCTATGGGATAACAATGATCAGTATAAGAGATCAGTGTGTGCAGTGTTATAGGTTCCTATGGAATAATAATGATCAGTATAAGAGATCAGTGTGTGCAGTGTTATAGATTCCTATGGGATAACAATGATCAGTATAAGAGATCAGTGTGTGCAGTGTTATAGTCTCCTATGGGATAACAATGATCAGTATAAGAGATCAGTGTGTGCAGTGTTATAGTCTCCTATGGGATAATAATGATCAGTATAAGAGATCAGTGTGTGCAGTGTTATAGTCTCCTATGGGATAACAATGATTAGTATAAGAGATCAGTGTGTGCAGTGTTATAGGTTCCTATGGGATAACAATGATCAGTATAAGAGATCAGTGTGTGCAGTGTTAAAGGTCCCTATGGGATAATAATGATCAGTATAAGAGATCAGTGTGCGCAGTGTTATAGGTTCCTATGGGATAATAATGATCAGTATAAGATATCAGTGTGTGCAGTGTTATAGGTCCCTATGGGATAATAATGATCAGTATAAGAGATCAGTGTGTGCAGTGTTATAGTCTCCTATGGGATAATAATGATCAGTATAAGAGATCAGTGTGTGCAGTGTTATAGGTTCCTATGGGATAACATTGATCAGTATAAGAGATCAGTGTGTGCAGTGTTATAGGTCCCTATGGGATAATAATGATCAGTATAAGAGATCAGTGTGTGCAGTGTTATAGTCTCCTATGGGATAATAATGATCAGTATAAGAGATCAGTGTGTGCAGTGTTATAGGTCCCTATGGGATAATAATGATCAGTATAAGAGATCAGTGTGTGCAGTGTTATAGTCTCCTATGGGATAATAATGATCAGTATAAGAGATCAGTGTGTGCAGTGTTATAGGTTCCTATGGGATAACAATGATCAGTATAAGAGATCAGTGTGTGCAGTGTTATAGTCTCCTATGGGATAATAATGATCAGTATAAGAGATCAGTGTGTGCAGTGTTATAGGTCCCTATGGGATAATAATGATCAGTATAAGAGATCAGTGTGTGCAGTGTTATAGTCTCCTATGGGATAATAATGATCAGTATAAGAGATCAGTGTCTGCAGTGTTATAGTCTCCTATGGGATAATAATGATCAGTATAAGAGATCAGTGTGTGCAGTGTTATAGGTCCCTATGGGATAATAATGATCAGTATAAGAGATCAGTGTGTGCAGTGTTATAGTCTCCTATGGGATAATAATGATCAGTATAAGAGATCAGTGTGTGCAGTGTTATAGGTCCCTATGGGATAACAATGATCAGTATAAGAGATCAGTGTGTGCAGTGTTATAGGTCCCTATGGGATAATAATGATCAGTATAAGAGATCAGTGTGTGCAGTGTTATAGGTTCCTATGGGATAATAATGATCAGTATAAGAGATCAGTGTGTGCAGTGTTATAGTCTCCTATGGGATAACAATGATCAGTATAAGAGATCAGTGTGTGCAGTGTTATAGGTCCCTATGGGATAATAATGATCAGTATAAGAGATCAGTGTGTGCAGTGTTATAGTCTCCTATGGGATAATAATGATCAGTATAAGAGATCAGTGTGTGCAGTGTTATAGGTCCCTATGGGATAATAATGATCAGTATAAGAGATCAGTGTGTGCAGTGTTATAGTCTCCTATGGGATAATAATGATCAGTATAAGAGATCAGTGTGTGCAGTGTTATAGGTTCCTATGGGATAACAATGATCAGTATAAGAGATCAGTGTGTGCAGTGTTATAGTCTCCTATGGGATAATAATGATCAGTATAAGAGATCAGTGTGTGCAGTGTTATAGGTCCCTATGGGATAATAATGATCAGTATAAGAGATCAGTGTGTGCAGTGTTATAGTCTCCTATGGGATAATAATGATCAGTATAAGAGATCAGTGTCTGCAGTGTTATAGTCTCCTATGGGATAATAATGATCAGTATAAGAGATCAGTGTGTGCAGTGTTATAGGTCCCTATGGGATAATAATGATCAGTATAAGAGATCAGTGTGTGCAGTGTTATAGTCTCCTATGGGATAATAATGATCAGTATAAGAGATCAGTGTGTGCAGTGTTATAGGTCCCTATGGGATAACAATGATCAGTTTAAGAGATCAGTGTGTGCAGTGTTATAGGTCCCTATGGGATAATAATGATCAGTATAAGAGATCAGTGTGTGCAGTGTTATAGGTTCCTATGGGATAATAATGATCAGTATAACAGATCAGTGTGTGCAGTGTTATAGTCTCCTATGGGATAACAATGATCAGTATAAGAGATCAGTGTGTGCAGTGTTATAGTCTCCTATGGGATAATAATGATCAGTATAAGAGATCAGTGTGTGCAGTGTTATAGGTCCCTATGGGATAATAATGATCAGTATAAGAGATCAGTGTGTGCAGTGTTATAGTCTCCTATGGGATAATAATGATCAGTATAAGAGATCAGTGTCTGCAGTGTTATAGTCTCCTATGGGATAATAATGATCAGTATAAGAGATCAGTGTGTGCAGTGTTATAGGTCCCTATGGGATAATAATGATCAGTATAAGAGATCAGTGTGTGCAGTGTTATAGTCTCCTATGGGATAATAATGATCAGTATAAGAGATCAGTGTGTGCAGTGTTATAGGTCCCTATGGGATAACAATGATCAGTATAAGAGATCAGTGTGTGCAGTGTTATAGGTCCCTATGGGATAATAATGATCACTATAAGAGATCAGTGTGTGCAGTGTTATAGGTTCCTATGGGATAATAATGATCAGTATAACAGATCAGTGTGTGCAGTGCTATAGTCTCCTATGGGATAACAATGATCAGTATAAGAGATCAGTGTGTGCAGTGTTATAGTCTCCTATGGGATAATAATGATCAGTATAAGAGATCAGTGTGTGCAGTGTTATAGGTCCCTATGGGATAATAATGATCAGTATAAGAGATCAGTGTGTGCAGTGTTATAGTCTCCTATGGGATAAAAATGATCAGTATAAGAGATCAGTGTGTACAGTGTTATAGTCTCCAATGGGATAACAATGATCAGTATAAGAGATCAGTGTGTGCAGTGTTATAGTCTCCTATGGGATAATAATGATCAGTATAAGAGATCAGTGTGTGCAGTGTTATAGGTCCCTATGGGATAACAATGATCAGTATAAGAGATCAGTGTGTGCAGTGTTATAGGTTCCTATGGGATAATAATGATCAGTATAAGAGATCAGTGTCTGCAGTGTTATAGTCTCCTATGGGATAATAATGATCAGTATAAGAGATCAGTGTGTGCAGTGTTATAGGTCCCTATGGGATAATAATGATCAGTATAAGAGATCAGTGTGTGCAGTGTTATAGTCTCCTATGGGATAATAATGATCAGTATAAGAGATCAGTGTGTGCAGTGTTATAGGTCCCTATGGATAACAATGATCAGTATAAGAGATCAGTGTGTGCAGTGTTATAGGTCCCTATGGGATAATAATGATCAGTATAAGAGATCAGTGTGTGCAGTGTTATAGGTTCCTATGGGATAATAATGATCAGTATAAGAGATCAGTGTGTGCAGTGTTATAGTCTCCTATGGGATAATAATGATCAGTATAAGAGATCAGTGTGTGCAGTGTTATAGGTCCCTATGGGATAATAATGATCAGTATAAGAGATCAGTGTGTGCAGTGTTATAGTCTCCTATGGGATAATAATGATCAGTATAAGAGATCAGTGTGTGCAGTGTTATAGGTCCCTATGGGATAATAATGATCAGTATAAGAGATCAGTGTGATCAGTATTATAGTCTCCTATGGGATAATAATGATCAGTATAAGAGATCAGTGTGTGCAGTGTTATAGTCTCCTATGGGATAATAATGATCAGTATAAGAGATCAGTGTCTGCAGTGTTATAGTCTCCTATGGGATAATAATGATCAGTATAAGAGATCAGTGTGTGCAGTGTTATAGGTCCCTATGGGATAATAATGATCAGTATAAGAGATCAGTGTGTGCAGTGTTATAGTCTCCTATGGGATAATAATGATCAGTATAAGAGATCAGTGTGTGCAGTGTTATAGGTCCCTATGGGATAATAATGATCAGTATAAGAGATCAGTGTGTGCAGTGTTATAGTCTCCTATGGGATAATAATGATCAGTATAAGAGATCAGTGTGTGCAGTGTTATAGGTTCCTATGGGATAACAATGATCAGTATAAGAGATCAGTGTGTGCAGTGTTATAGTCTCCTATGGGATAATAATGATCAGTATAAGAGATCAGTGTGTGCAGTGTTATAGGTCCCTATGGGATAATAATGATCAGTATAAGAGATCAGTGTGTGCAGTGTTATAGTCTCCTATGGGATAATAATGATCAGTATAAGAGATCAGTGTCTGCAGTGTTATAGTCTCCTATAGGATAATAATGATCAGTATAAGAGATCAGTGTGTGCAGTGTTATAGGTCCCTATGGGATAATAATGATCAGTATAAGAGATCAGTGTGTGCAGTGTTATAGTCTTCTATGGGATAATAATGATCAGTATAAGAGATCAGTGTGTGCAGTGTTATAGGTCCCTATGGGATAACAATGATCAGTATAAGAGATCAGTGTGTGCAGTGTTATAGGTCCCTATGGGATAATAATGATCAGTATAAGAGATCAGTGTGTGCAGTGTTATAGGTTCCTATGGGATAATAATGATCAGTATAAGAGATCAGTGTGTGCAGTGTTATAGTCTCCGATGGGATAATAATGATCAGTATAAGAGATCAGTGTGTGCAGTATTATAGTCTCCTATGGGATAACAATGATCAGTATAAGAGATCAGTGTGTGCAGTGTTATAGGTCCCAATGGCATAACAATGATCAGTATAAGAGATCAGTGTGTGCAGTGTTATAGTCTCCTATGGGATAATAATGATCAGTATAAGAGATCAGTGTGTGCAGTGTTAGTTAGGTCCCTATGGGATACCAATGATCAGTATAAGAGATCAGTGTGTGCAGTGTTATAGGTTCCTATGGGATAATAATGATCAGTATAAGAGATCAGTGTGTGCAGTGTTATAGGTTCCTATGGGATAACAATGATCAGTATAAGAGATCAGTGTGTGCAGTGTTATAGTCTCCTATGGGATAATAATGATCAGTATAAGAGATCAGTGTGTGCAGTGTTATAGGTCCCTATGGGATAACAATGATAAGTATAAGAGATCAGTGTGTGCAGTGTTATAGGTTCCTATGGGATAATAATGATCAGTATAAGAGATCAGTGTGTGCAATGTTATAGGTTCCTATGGGATAACAATGATCAGTATAAGAGGTCAGTGTGTGCAGTGTTATAGGTCCCTATGGGATAATAATGATCAGTATAAGAGATCAGTGTGTGCAGTGTTATAGGTTCCTATGGGATAATAATGATCAGTATAAGAGATCAGTGTGTGCAGTGTTATAGGTCCCTATGGGATAATAATGATCAGTATAAGAGATCAGTGTGTGCAGTGTTATAGTCTCCTATGGGATAATAATGATCAGTATAAGAGATCAGTGTGTGCAGTGTTATAGGTCCCTATGGGATAATAATGATCAGTATAAGAGATCAGTGTGTGCAGTGTTATAGTCTCCTATGGGATAATAATGATCAGTATAAGAGATCAGTGTGTGCAGTGTTATAGGTTCCTATGGGATAATAATGGTCAGTATAAGAGATCAGTGTGTGCAGTGTTATAGGTCCCTATGGGATGACAATGATCAGTATAAGAGATCAGTGTGTGCAGTGTTATAGGTTCCTATGGGATAATAATGATCAGTATAAGAGATCAGTGTGTGCAGTGTTATAGGTTCCTATGGAATAACAATGATCAGTATAAGAGATCAGTGTGTGCAGTGTTATAGGTCCCTATGGGATAATAATGATCAGTATAAGAGATCAGTGTGTGCAGTGTTATAGGTTCCTATGGGATAATAATGATCAGTATAAGAGATCAGTGTGTGCAGTGTTATAGGTTCCTATGGGATAATAATGATCAGTATAAGAGATCAGTGTGTGCAGTGTTATAGGTTCCTATGGGATAATAATGATCAGTATAAGAGATCAGTGTGTGCAGTGTTATAGGTTCCTATGGGATAATAATGATCAGTATAAGAGATCAGTGTGTGCAGTGTTATAGGTTCCTATGGGATAATAATGATCAGTATAAGAGATCAGTGTGTGCAGTGTTATAGGTTCCTATGGGATAATAATGATCAGTATAAGAGATCAGTGTGTGCAGTGTTATAGTCTCCTATGGGATAATAATGATCAGTATAAGAGATCAGTGTGTGCAGTGTTATAGGTTCCTATGGGATAACAATGATCAGTATAAGATATCAGTGTGTGCAGTGTTATAGTCTCCTATGGGATAATAATGATCAGTATAAGAGATCAGTGTGTGCAGTGTTATAGGTCCCTATGGGATAATAATGATCAGTATAAGAGATCAGTGTGTGCAGTGTTATAGTCTCCTATGGGATAATAATGATCAGTATAAGAGATCAGTGTGTGCAGTGTTATAGGTTCCTATGGGATAACAATGATCAGTATAAGAGATCAGTGTGTGCAGTGTTATAGTCTCCTATGGGATAATAATGATCAGTATAAGAGATCAGTGTGTGCAGTGTTATAGTCTCCTATGGGATAATAATGATCAGTATAAGAGATCAGTGTGTGCAGTATTATAGTCTCCTATGGGATAACAATGATCAGTGTAAGAGATCAGTGTGTGCAGTGTTATAGGTCCCTATGGGATAACAATGATCAGTATAAGAGATCAGTGTGTGCAGTGTTATAGTATCCTATGGGATAATAATGATCAGTATAAGAGATCAGTGTGTGCAGTGTTATAGTCTCCTATGGGATAACAATGATCAGTATAAGAGATCAGTGTGTGCAGTGTTATAGTCTCCTATGGGATAATAATGATCAGTATAAGAGATCAGTGTGTGCAGTGTTATAGGTCCCTATGGGATAACAATGATCAGTATAAGAGATCAGTGTGTGCAGTGTTATAGGTTCCTATGGAATAATAATGATCAGTATAAGAGATCAGTGTGTGCAGTGTTATAGATTCCTATGGGATAACAATGATCAGTATAAGAGATCAGTGTGTGCAGTGTTATAGTCTCCTATGGGATAACAATGATCAGTATAAGAGATCAGTGTGTGCAGTGTTATAGTCTCCTATGGGATAATAATGATCAGTATAAGAGATCAGTGTGTGCAGTGTTATAGTCTCCTATGGGATAACAATGATTAGTATAAGAGATCAGTGTGTGCAGTGTTATAGGTTCCTATGGGATAACAATGATCAGTATAAGAGATCAGTGTGTGCAGTGTTATAGGTCCCTATGGGATAATAATGATCAGTATAAGAGATCAGTGTGCGCAGTGTTATAGGTTCCTATGGGATAATAATGATCAGTATAAGATATCAGTGTGTGCAGTGTTATAGGTCCCTATGGGATAATAATGATCAGTATAAGAGATCAGTGTGTGCAGTGTTATAGTCTCCTATGGGATAATAATGATCAGTATAAGAGATCAGTGTGTGCAGTGTTATAGGTTCCTATGGGATAACATTGATCAGTATAAGAGATCAGTGTGTGCAGTGTTATAGTCTCCTATGGGATAATAATGATCAGTATAAGAGATCAGTGTGTGCAGTGTTATAGGTCCCTATGGGATAATAATGATCAGTATAAGAGATCAGTGTGTGCAGTGTTTTAGTCTCCTATGGGATAATAATGATCAGTATAAGAGATCAGTGTCTGCAGTGTTATAGTCTCCTATGGGATAATAATGATCAGTATAAGAGATCAGTGTGTGCAGTGTTATAGGTCCCTATGGGATAATAATGATCAGTATAAGAGATCAGTGTGTGCAGTGTTATAGTCTCCTATGGGATAATAATGATCAGTATAAGAGATCAGTGTGTGCAGTGTTATAGGTCCCTATGGGATAACAATGATCAGTATAAGAGATCAGTGTGTGCAGTGTTATAGGTCCCTATGGGATAATAATGATCAGTATAAGAGATCAGTGTGTGCAGTGTTATAGGTTCCTATGGGATAATAATGATCAGTATAAGAGATCAGTGTGTGCAGTGTTATAGTCTCCTATGGGATAACAATGATCAGTATAAGAGATCAGTGTGTGCAGTGTTATAGGTCCCTATGGGATAATAATGATCAGTATAAGAGATCAGTGTGTGCAGTGTTATAGTCTCCTATGGGATAATAATGATCAGTATAAGAGATCAGTGTGTGCAGTGTTATAGGTCCCTATGGGATAATAATGATCAGTATAAGAGATCAGTGTGTGCAGTGTTATAGTCTCCTATGGGATAATAATGATCAGTATAAGAGATCAGTGTGTGCAGTGTTATAGGTTCCTATGGGATAACAATGATCAGTATAAGAGATCAGTGTGTGCAGTGTTATAGTCTCCTATGGGATAATAATGATCAGTATAAGAGATCAGTGTGTGCAGTGTTATAGGTCCCTATGGGATAATAATGATCAGTATAAGAGATCAGTGTGTGCAGTGTTATAGTCTCCTATGGGATAATAATGATCAGTATAAGAGATCAGTGTCTGCAGTGTTATAGTCTCCTATGGGATAATAATGATCAGTATAAGAGATCAGTGTGTGCAGTGTTATAGGTCCCTAAGGGATAATAATGATCAGTATAAGAGATCAGTGTGTGCAGTGTTATAGTCTCCTATGGGATAATAATGATCAGTATAAGAGATCAGTGTGTGCAGTGTTATAGGTCCCTATGGGATAACAATGATCAGTTTAAGAGATCAGTGTGTGCAGTGTTATAGGTCCCTATGGGATAATAATGATCAGTATAAGAGATCAGTGTGTGCAGTGTTATAGGTTCCTATGGGATAATAATGATCAGTATAACAGATCAGTGTGTGCAGTGTTATAGTCTCCTATGGGATAACAATGATCAGTATAAGAGATCAGTGTGTGCAGTGTTATAGTCTCCTATGGGATAATAATGATCAGTATAAGAGATCAGTGTGTGCAGTGTTATAGGTCCCTATGGGATAATAATGATCAGTATAAGAGATCAGTGTGTGCAGTGTTATAGTCTCCTATGGGATAATAATGATCAGTATAAGAGATCAGTGTCTGCAGTGTTATAGTCTCCTATGGGATAATAATGATCAGTATAAGAGATCAGTGTGTGCAGTGTTATAGGTCCCTATGGGATAATAATGATCAGTATAAGAGATCAGTGTGTGCAGTGTTATAGTCTCCTATGGGATAATAATGATCAGTATAAGAGATCAGTGTGTGCAGTGTTATAGGTCCCTATGGGATAACAATGATCAGTATAAGAGATCAGTGTGTGCAGTGTTATAGGTCCCTATGGGATAATAATGATCAGTATAAGAGATCAGTGTGTGCAGTGTTATAGGTTCCTATGGGATAATAATGATCAGTATAACAGATCAGTGTGTGCAGTGTTATAGTCTCCTATGGGATAACAATGATCAGTATAAGAGATCAGTGTGTGCAGTGTTATAGTCTCCTATGGGATAATAATGATCAGTATAAGAGATCAGTGTGTGCAGTGTTATAGGTCCCTATGGGATAATAATGATCAGTATAAGAGATCAGTGTGTGCAGTGTTATAGTCTCCTATGGGATAAAAATGATCAGTATAAGAGATCAGTGTGTACAGTGTTATAGTCTCCAATGGGATAACAATGATCAGTATAAGAGATCAGTGTGTGCAGTGTTATAGTCTCCTATGGGATAATAATGATCAGTATAAGAGATCAGTGTGTGCAGTGTTATAGGTCCCTATGGGATAACAATGATCAGTATAAGAGATCAGTGTGTGCAGTGTTATAGGTTCCTATGGGATAATAATGATCAGTATAAGAGATCAGTGTCTGCAGTGTTATAGTCTCCTATGGGATAATAATGATCAGTATAAGAGATCAGTGTGTGCAGTGTTATAGGTCCCTATGGGATAATAATGATCAGTATAAGAGATCAGTGTGTGCAGTGTTATAGTCTCCTATGGGATAATAATGATCAGTATAAGAGATCAGTGTGTGCAGTGTTATAGGTCCCTATGGGATAACAATGATCAGTATAAGAGATCAGTGTGTGCAGTGTTATAGGTCCCTATGGGATAATAATGATCAGTATAAGAGATCAGTGTGTGCAGTGTTATAGGTTCCTATGGGATAATAATGATCAGTATAAGAGATCAGTGTGTGCAGTGTTATAGTCTCCTATGGGATAACAATGATCAGTATAAGAGATCAGTGTGTGCAGTGTTATAGGTCCCTATGGGATAATAATGATCAGTATAAGAGATCAGTGTGTGCAGTGTTATAGTCTCCTATGGGATAATAATGATCAGTATAAGAGATCAGTGTGTGCAGTGTTATAGGTCCCTATGGGATAATAATGATCAGTATAAGAGATCAGTGTGTGCAGTGTTATAGTCTCCTATGGGATAATAATGATCAGTATAAGAGATCAGTGTGTGCAGTGTTATAGGTCCCTATGGGATAATAATGATCAGTATAAGAGATCAGTGTGATCAGTATTATAGTCTCCTATGGGATAATAATGATCAGTATAAGAGATCAGTGTGTGCAGTGTTATAGTCTCCTATGGGATAATAATGATCAGTATAAGAGATCAGTGTCTGCAGTGTTATAGTCTCCTATGGGATAATAATGATCAGTATAAGAGATCAGTGTGTGCAGTGTTATAGGTCCCTATGGGATAATAATGATCAGTATAAGAGATCAGTGTGTGCAGTGTTATAGTCTCCTATGGGATAATAATGATCAGTATAAGAGATCAGTGTGTGCAGTGTTATAGGTCCCTATGGGATAATAATGATCAGTATAAGAGATCAGTGTGTGCAGTGTTATAGTCTCCTATGGGATAATAATGATCAGTATAAGAGATCAGTGTGTGCAGTGTTATAGGTTCCTATGGGATAACAATGATCAGTATAAGAGATCAGTGTGTGCAGTGTTATAGTCTCCTATGGGATAATAATGATCAGTATAAGAGATCAGTGTGTGCAGTGTTATAGGTCCCTATGGGATAATAATGATCAGTATAAGAGATCAGTGTGTGCAGTGTTATAGTCTCCTATGGGATAATAATGATCAGTATAAGAGATCAGTGTCTGCAGTGTTATAGTCTCCTATAGGATAATAATGATCAGTATAAGAGATCAGTGTGTGCAGTGTTATAGGTCCCTATGGGATAATAATGATCAGTATAAGAGATCAGTGTGTGCAGTGTTATAGTCTTCTATGGGATAATAATGATCAGTATAAGAGATCAGTGTGTGCAGTGTTATAGGTCCCTATGGGATAACAATGATCAGTATAAGAGATCAGTGTGTGCAGTGTTATAGGTCCCTATGGGATAATAATGATCAGTATAAGAGATCAGTGTGTGCAGTGTTATAGGTTCCTATGGGATAATAATGATCAGTATAAGAGATCAGTGTGTGCAGTGTTATAGTCTCCGATGGGATAATAATGATCAGTATAAGAGATCAGTGTGTGCAGTATTATAGTCTCCTATGGGATAACAATGATCAGTATAAGAGATCAGTGTGTGCAGTGTTATAGGTCCCAATGGCATAACAATGATCAGTATAAGAGATCAGTGTGTGCAGTGTTATAGTCTCCTATGGGATAATAATGATCAGTATAAGAGATCAGTGTGTGCAGTGTTATAGGTCCCTATGGGATACCAATGATCAGTATAAGAGATCAGTGTGTGCAGTGTTATAGGTTCCTATGGGATAATAATGATCAGTATAAGAGATCAGTGTGTGCAGTGTTATAGGTTCCTATGGGATAACAATGATCAGTATAAGAGATCAGTGTGTGCAGTGTTATAGTCTCCTATGGGATAATAATGATCAGTATAAGAGATCAGTGTGTGCAGTGTTATAGGTCCCTATGGGATAACAATGATAAGTATAAGAGATCAGTGTGTGCAGTGTTATAGGTTCCTATGGGATAATAATGATCAGTATAAGAGATCAGTGTGTGCAATGTTATAGGTTCCTATGGGATAACAATGATCAGTATAAGAGGTCAGTGTGTGCAGTGTTATAGGTCCCTATGGGATAATAATGATCAGTATAAGAGATCAGTGTGTGCAGTGTTATAGGTTCCTATGGGATAATAATGATCAGTATAAGAGATCAGTGTGTGCAGTGTTATAGGTCCCTATGGGATAATAATGATCAGTATAAGAGATCAGTGTGTGCAGTGTTATAGTCTCCTATGGGATAATAATGATCAGTATAAGAGATCAGTGTGTGCAGTGTTATAGGTCCCTATGGGATAATAATGATCAGTATAAGAGATCAGTGTGTGCAGTGTTATAGTCTCCTATGGGATAATAATGATCAGTATAAGAGATCAGTGTGTGCAGTGTTATAGGTTCCTATGGGATAATAATGGTCAGTATAAGAGATCAGTGTGTGCAGTGTTATAGGTCCCTATGGGATGACAATGATCAGTATAAGAGATCAGTGTGTGCAGTGTTATAGGTTCCTATGGGATAATAATGATCAGTATAAGAGATCAGTGTGTGCAGTGTTATAGGTTCCTATGGAATAACAATGATCAGTATAAGAGATCAGTGTGTGCAGTGTTATAGGTCCCTATGGGATAATAATGATCAGTATAAGAGATCAGTGTGTGCAGTGTTATAGGTTCCTATGGGATAATAATGATCAGTATAAGAGATCAGTGTGTGCAGTGTTATAGGTTCCTATGGGATAATAATGATCAGTATAAGAGATCAGTGTGTGCAGTGTTATAGGTTCCTATGGGATAATAATGATCAGTATAAGAGATCAGTGTGTGCAGTGTTATAGGTTCCTATGGGATAATAATGATCAGTATAAGAGATCAGTGTGTGCAGTGTTATAGGTTCCTATGGGATAATAATGATCAGTATAAGAGATCAGTGTGTGCAGTGTTATAGGTTCCTATGGGATAATAATGATCAGTATAAGAGATCAGTGTGTGCAGTGTTATAGTCTCCTATGGGATAATAATGATCAGTATAAGAGATCAGTGTGTGCAGTGTTATAGGTTCCTATGGGATAACAATGATCAGTATAAGATATCAGTGTGTGCAGTGTTATAGTCTCCTATGGGATAATAATGATCAGTATAAGAGATCAGTGTGTGCAGTGTTATAGGTCCCTATGGGATAATAATGATCAGTATAAGAGATCAGTGTGTGCAGTGTTATAGTCTCCTATGGGATAATAATGATCAGTATAAGAGATCAGTGTGTGCAGTGTTATAGGTTCCTATGGGATAACAATGATCAGTATAAGAGATCAGTGTGTGCAGTGTTATAGTCTCCTATGGGATAATAATGATCAGTATAAGAGATCAGTGTGTGCAGTGTTATAGTCTCCTATGGGATAATAATGATCAGTATTAGAGATCAGTGTGTGCAGTATTATAGTCTCCTATGGGATAACAATGATCAGTGTAAGAGATCAGTGTGTGCAGTGTTATAGGTCCCTATGGGATAACAATGATCAGTATAAGAGATCAGTGTGTGCAGTGTTATAGTATCCTATGGGATAATAATGATCAGTATAAGAGATCAGTGTGTGCAGTGTTATAGTCTCCTATGGGATAACAATGATCAGTATAAGAGATCAGTGTGTGCAGTGTTATAGTCTCCTATGGGATAATAATGATCAGTATAAGAGATCAGTGTGTGCAGTGTTATAGGTCCCTATGGGATAACAATGATCAGTATAAGAGATCAGTGTGTGCAGTGTTATAGGTTCCTATGGAATAATAATGATCAGTATAAGAGATCAGTGTGTGCAGTGTTATAGATTCCTATGGGATAACAATGATCAGTATAAGAGATCAGTGTGTGCAGTGTTATAGTCTCCTATGGGATAACAATGATCAGTATAAGAGATCAGTGTGTGCAGTGTTATAGTCTCCTATGGGATAATAATGATCAGTATAAGAGATCAGTGTGTGCAGTGTTATAGTCTCCTATGGGATAACAATGATTAGTATAAGAGATCAGTGTGTGCAGTGTTATAGGTTCCTATGGGATAACAATGATCAGTATAAGAGATCAGTGTGTGCAGTGTTATAGGTCCCTATGGGATAATAATGATCAGTATAAGAGATCAGTGTGCGCAGTGTTATAGGTTCCTATGGGATAATAATGATCAGTATAAGATATCAGTGTGTGCAGTGTTATAGGTCCCTATGGGATAATAATGATCAGTATAAGAGATCAGTGTGTGCAGTGTTATAGTCTCCTATGGGATAATAATGATCAGTATAAGAGATCAGTGTGTGCAGTGTTATAGGTTCCTATGGGATAACATTGATCAGTATAAGAGATCAGTGTGTGCAGTGTTATAGTCTCCTATGGGATAATAATGATCAGTATAAGAGATCAGTGTGTGCAGTGTTATAGGTCCCTATGGGATAATAATGATCAGTATAAGAGATCAGTGTGTGCAGTGTTATAGTCTCCTATGGGATAATAATGATCAGTATAAGAGATCAGTGTCTGCAGTGTTATAGTCTCCTATGGGATAATAATGATCAGTATAAGAGATCAGTGTGTGCAGTGTTATAGGTCCCTATGGGATAATAATGATCAGTATAAGAGATCAGTGTGTGCAGTGTTATAGTCTCCTATGGGATAATAATGATCAGTATAAGAGATCAGTGTGTGCAGTGTTATAGGTCCCTATGGGATAACAATGATCAGTATAAGAGATCAGTGTGTGCAGTGTTATAGGTCCCTATGGGATAATAATGATCAGTATAAGAGATCAGTGTGTGCAGTGTTATAGGTTCCTATGGGATAATAATGATCAGTATAAGAGATCAGTGTGTGCAGTGTTATAGTCTCCTATGGGATAACAATGATCAGTATAAGAGATCAGTGTGTGCAGTGTTATAGGTCCCTATGGGATAATAATGATCAGTATAAGAGATCAGTGTGTGCAGTGTTATAGTCTCCTATGGGATAATAATGATCAGTATAAGAGATCAGTGTGTGCAGTGTTATAGGTCCCTATGGGATAATAATGATCAGTATAAGAGATCAGTGTGTGCAGTGTTATAGTCTCCTATGGGATAATAATGATCAGTATAAGAGATCAGTGTGTGCAGTGTTATAGGTTCCTATGGGATAACAATGATCAGTATAAGAGATCAGTGTGTGCAGTGTTATAGTCTCCTATGGGATAATAATGATCAGTATAAGAGATCAGTGTGTGCAGTGTTATAGGTCCCTATGGGATAATAATGATCAGTATAAGAGATCAGTGTGTGCAGTGTTATAGTCTCCTATGGGATAATAATGATCAGTATAAGAGATCAGTGTCTGCAGTGTTATAGTCTCCTATGGGATAATAATGATCAGTATAAGAGATCAGTGTGTGCAGTGTTATAGGTCCCTATGGGATAATAATGATCAGTATAAGAGATCAGTGTGTGCAGTGTTATAGTCTCCTATGGGATAATAATGATCAGTATAAGAGATCAGTGTGTGCAGTGTTATAGGTCCCTATGGGATAACAATGATCAGTATAAGAGATCAGTGTGTGCAGTGTTATAGGTCCCTATGGGATAATAATGATCAGTATAAGAGATCAGTGTGTGCAGTGTTATAGGTTCCTATGGGATAATAATGATCAGTATAACAGATCAGTGTGTGCAGTGTTATAGTCTCCTATGGGATAACAATGATCAGTATAAGAGATCAGTGTGTGCAGTGTTATAGTCTCCTATGGGATAATAATGATCAGTATAAGAGATCAGTGTGTGCAGTGTTATAGGTCCCTATGGGATAATAATGATCAGTATAAGAGATCAGTGTGTGCAGTGTTATAGTCTCCTATGGGATAATAATGATCAGTATAAGAGATCAGTGTCTGCAGTGTTATAGTCTCCTATGGGATGATAATGATCAGTATAAGAGATCAGTGTGTGCAGTGTTATAGGTCCCTATGGGATAATAATGATCAGTATAAGAGATCAGTGTGTGCAGTGTTATAGTCTCCTATGGGATAATAATGATCAGTATAAGAGATCAGTGTGTGCAGTGTTATAGGTCCCTATGGGATAACAATGATCAGTATAAGAGATCAGTGTGTGCAGTGTTATAGGTCCCTATGGGATAATAATGATCAGTATAAGAGATCAGTGTGTGCAGTGTTATAGGTTCCTATGGGATAATAATGATCAGTATAACAGATCAGTGTGTGCAGTGTTATAGTCTCCTATGGGATAACAATGATCAGTATAAGAGATCAGTGTGTGCAGTGTTATAGTCTCCTATGGGATAATAATGATCAGTATAAGAGATCAGTGTGTGCAGTGTTATAGGTCCCTATGGGATAATAATGATCAGTATAAGAGATGAGTGTGTGCAGTGTTATAGTCTCCTATGGGATAAAAATGATCAGTATAAGAGATCAGTGTGTACAGTGTTATAGTCTCCAATGGTATAACAATGATCAGTATAAGAGATCAGTGTGTGCAGTGTTATAGTCTCCTATGGGATAATAATGATCAGTATAAGAGATCAGTGTGTGCAGTGTTATAGGTCCCTATGGGATAACAATGATCAGTATAAGAGATCAGTGTGTGCAGTGTTATAGGTTCCTATGGGATAACAATGATCAGTATAAGAGATCAGTGTGTGCAGTGTTATAGGTCCCTATGGGATAACAATGATCAGTATAAGAGATCAGTGTGTGCAGTGTTATAGGTCCCTATGGGATAATAATGATCAGTATAAGAGATCAGTGGGTGCAGTGTTATAGTCTCCTATGGGATAATAATGATCCGTATAAGAGATCAGTGTGTGCAGTGTTATAGTCTCCTATGGGATAACAATGATCAATATAAGAGATCAGTGTGTGCAGTGTTATAGTCTCCTATGGGATAATAATGATCAGTATAAGAGATCAGTGCGTGCAGTGTTATAGTCTCCTATGGGATAACAATGATCAGTATAAGAGATCAGTGTGTGCAGTGTTATAGTCTCCTATGGGATAATAATGATCAGTATAAGAGATCAGTGTGTGCATTGTTATAGGTCCCTATGGGATAATAATGATCAGTATAAGAGATCAGTGTGTGCAGTATTATAGTCTCTCATGGGATAATAATGATCAGTATAAGAGATCAGTGTGTGCAGTGTTATAGGTCCCTATGGGATAACAATGATCAGTATAAGAGATCAGTGTGTGCAGTGTTATAGTCTCCTATGGGATAATAATGATCAGTATTAGAGATCAGTGTGTGCAGTGTTATAGTCTCCTATGGGATAATAATGATCCGTATAAGAGATCAGTGTGTGCAGTGTTATAGTCTCCTATGGGATAACAATGATCAGTATA
Organism: Hyla sarda; assembly: GCF_029499605.1. Classification (NCBI taxonomy): domain Eukaryota; kingdom Metazoa; phylum Chordata; class Amphibia; order Anura; family Hylidae; genus Hyla; species Hyla sarda. Next base: position 19,992 of record NW_026610902.1, read on the forward strand.
AGAGATCAGTGTGTGCAGTGTTATAGTCTCCTATGGGATAATAATGATCAGTATAAGAGATCAGTGCGTGCAGTGTTATAGTCTCCTATGGGATAACAATGATCAGTATAAGAGATCAGTGTGTGCAGTGTTATAGTCTCCTATGGGATAATAATGATCAGTATAAGAGATCACTGTGTGCAGTGTTATAGTCTCCTATGGGATAATAATGATCAGTATAAGAGATCAGTGTGTGCAGTGTTATAGTCTCCTATGGGATAATAATGATCAGTATAAGAGATCAGTGTGTGCAGTGTTATAGTCTCCTATGGGATAATAATGATCAGTATAAGAGATCAGTGTGTGCAGTGTTATAGTCTCCTATGGGATAATAATGATCAGTATAAGAGATCAGTGTGTGCAGTGTTATAGGTCCCTATGGGATAATAATGATCAGTATAAGAGATCAGTGTGTGCAGTGTTATAGTCTCCTATGGGATAATAATGATCAGTATAAGAGATCAGTGTGTGCAGTGTTATAGTCTCCTATGGGATAACAATGATAAGTATAAGAGATCAGTGTGTGCAGTGTTATAGTCTCCTATGGGATAACAATGATCAGTATAAGAGATCAGTGTGTGCAGTGTTATAGGTCCCTATGGGATAATAATGATCAGTATAAGAGATCAGTGTGTGCAGTGTTATAGTCTCCTATGGGATAACAATGATCAGTATAAGAGATCAGTGTGTGCAGTGTTATAGTCTCCTATATATAACATTGCAAAAAAAAAGTGAAAAAAAAACAAAAGTGAATAAAGATCATTTAACTCCTCCCCTAATAAAAGGTTGAATCACCCTCCTTTTCCCATAAAAAAAAACTGTGTAAATAAAAATAAACATATGTGGTATCGCCGCGTGCGGAAATGTCCGAATTATAAAAATATATCATTAATTAAACTGCACGGTCAATGGTGTACGCGCCAAAAAATTCATAAGTCCTATCAATGCAACAAATGGTACCGCTCAAAACTTCAGATCACAGCGCAAAAAATGAGCCCTCATACCGCCCCATACACGGAAAAATAAAAGTTATAGGGGTCAGAAGATGACAATTTTAAACGTATACATTTTCCTGCATGTAGTTATGATTTTTTCCAGAAGTGCGACAAAATCACCTATATAAGTCGGGGATCATTATAATCGTATGGACCTACAGAATAAAGATAAGGTGTCATTTTTACCGAAAACTTTACTACGTAGAAACGGAAGTCCCCAAAAGTTACAAAACAGCGTTTTCTTTTTCAATTTTAGCTCACAATGATTTTTTTTTCCGTTTCACCGTAGATTTTTGGGTAAAATGACTGATGTCTCTGCAAAGTAGAATTGGTGGCGCAAAAAAGAAGCATCATATGGATTTTTAGGTTCAAAATTAAAAGAGTTATGATTTTTTAAAGGTAAGGAGGAAAAATTAAAATGCAAAAACGGAAAAAACCCCGGTCCTTAACCCCCTTAAGGACTCAGGGTTTTTCCGTTTTTGCAATTTCGTTTTTCCACCTTTTCTTTTAAAAATTATAACCCTTTCAATTTTCCACCTAAAAATCCATATTATGGCTTATTTTTTGCGTCGCCAATTCTACTTTGCAGGGACATCAGTCATTTTACCCAAAAATGGACGGCGAAACGGAAAAAAAAATCATTGTGCGACAAAATAAAAAAAAAAGCCATTTTGTAACTTTTGGGGGCTTCCGTTTCTATGCAGTACATTTTTCGGTAAAAATAACACCTTATCATTATTCTGTAGGTCCATACGGTTATAATGATCCCCGAATTATATAGGTTGGATATTGTCGCACTTCTGGAAAAAATCATAACTACATGCAGGAAAATGTATACGTTTAAAATTGTCATCTTCTGACCCCTATAACTTTTATTTTTCCGTGTATGGGGCGGTATGAGGGCTCATTTTTTGTGCCGTGATTTGAAGTTTTTATCGGTATGATTTTTGTTTTGATCGGACTTTTTGATCACTTTTTATTCATTTTTTAATGGTATAAAAAGTGACCAAAAATGCGCTTCTTTTGACTTTGGAATTTTTTTGGCGCGTACACCATTGACCGTGCGGTTTAATTAATGATATATTTTTATAGTTCGGACAATTACGCATGCGGCGATACCACATATGTTTATTTTTATTTATTTTTACACTGTTATATTTTTTTTATGGGATAAGGGGGTGATTCAAACTTTTATTAGGGAAGGGGTTAAATGACCTTTATTAACACTTTTTTTTTTGCAGTGTTATAGGTCCCATAGGGACACTGATCATTGTTATCCCATAGGGACCTATAACACTGCACACACTGATCTCCTATGCTGATCACTGGCGTGTATTAACACGCCTGTGATCAGTGTTATCGGCGCTTGACTGCTCCTGTCTGGATCTCAGGCACGGAGCAGTCATTCGTCGATCGGACATCGAGGAGGCAGGTAATGGCGCGGCGGTCCCGAACAGCCCGACTGAGCAGCCGGGTCACTTTCACTTTAGAAGCGGCGGTCAGCTTTGACCGCCACTTCTAAAGGGTTAATACCGCACATCGCCGCGATCAGCGATGTGTGGTATTAGCCGCGGGTCCCGGCCGTTGATGAGCGCCGGGACCGACGCGATATGATGTGGGATCACGGCGCGATCCCGCTTCAAATCGCGGGAGCCGGCGCAGGACGTAAATATACGTCCTGCGTGGTTAAGGGGTTAAGGACTCAGAAAATTTTATTTTTATGTTTTCGTTTTTTCCTCCTCGCCTTCAAAAAATCCTAACTCTTTTATATTTTCATCCACAGACTAGTATGAGGGCTTGTTTTTTGCAGGACCAGTTGTCCGTTATAATGCCATCACTCACTTTACCATAAAATGTATGGCGCAACCACAAAAATACTATTTGTGTGGGGAACTTAAGAAGAAAACCGCAATTTAGCAAATCTTGGAAGGTTTCATTTGTTGCGCTTAAAAAAAATAGCAAACTTTTTAACCAAATTTGTACGTTTAAAATCCCCCTATTTTGAAGAGCTTTAACTTTTTCATTTTTCGTATAAGCGGCGGTATGTGGGCTCATTTTTTGCGCCGTGATCTGTACTTTTTATTGATACCAAATTTGCTTATATAAAACTTATAATACGTTTGTTATAAAAAAACATTTTTGAATAAAATGTTATAAAAAAGCAGCTATTTTGGACTTTTTTTTTATGTTCACGCCGTTCACCGTACGGTATCATTAACATTTTATTTTAATAGTGTTTGCATATTTATGCACGTGGCGATACCAAATATGTATATCAAAAACATTTTTTACACTTTTTGGGGGTGAAATAGGGAAAATGGGACATTTTTATTGGGGGAGGGGGTTGTTCACATTATTTAAACTTTTTTAACTTTTATTTTTACACTTTTTATGTCCCCGAAGGGGACTATTTATAGCAATCATTCGATTGCTAATACTGTTCAGTGCTATGCATAGGTCATAGCACTGATCAGTGTCATCGGTGATCTTCTTATATTGTCTGCTCGATCTCAGACCAGAGCAGAAGACCCGTGGAAGGCAGCGGAGGCAGGTGAGGGGACCTCCATCTGCCGTTCTCGATGATCGGATCGCCGCGACAGCACTGCGGCCGATCCGATCATCCATTTTAGTGACCGCGATGCTGCAGATGCCATGATCTGTATTGATCACAGCATCTGAGGGGTTAACGGCAGACATCAGCGGCTATCAGCAGCCGGGACCAGCCGCGCATGACCCGAGCATCGTTCCGATGCTCGCAGTTATGTATAGAACATAAATGTACATCCTGGTGCGTTCAGTACCAGCTCACCAGGACGTACATTTAAGTCCGGCGTCGTTAAGGGGTTAATAAGAGGCCAGAGGAACCGGACTGAAGATGAGGCCAGAGGAACCAGACTCAATACGAGGCCAGAAGAACCGGACCTAATAAGAGGCCAGAGGAACCAGACTCAATAAGAGGCCAGAGGAACCAGACTCAATACGAGACCAGAGGAACCGAATCAATAAGAGGCCAGAGGAACCGGACCTAATAAGAGGCCAGAGGAACCAGACTCAATAAGAGGCCAGAGGAACCAGACTCAATACGAGACCAGAGGAACCGAATCAATATGAGGCCAGAGGAACCGAATCAATAAGAGGCCAGAGGAACCAGACTCAATACGAGACCAGAGGAACCGAATCAATAAGAGGCCAGAGGAACCGGACCTAATAAGAGGCCAGAGGAACCAGACTTAATATGATGCCAGAGGAACCAGACTCAATAAGAGGCCAGAGGAACCGAATCAATATGAGGCCAGAGGAACCGGACCTAATAAGAGGCCAGAGGAACCGGACCTAATAAGAGGCCAGAGGAACCAGACTCAATAAGAGGCCAGAGGAACCAAATCTAATAAAAGGCCAGAGGAACCAGACTCAATATGAGGCAAGAGGAACCGAATCAATACGAAGCCACAGGAACCAGATTTATTAAGAGGCCAGAGGACCTGGACCTAATAAGAGGCCAGAGGAACCAGACTCAATAAGAGGCTGCAGGAACCGGACCTAATAAGAGGCCAGAGGAACCAGATTTAATAAGAGGCCAGAGGAACCAAACCTAATAAGAGGCCAGAGGAACCGGTTCTAATAAGAGGCCAGAGGAACCAGACTTAATAGGAGGCTGGAGGAACCGAATCAATAAGAGGAGAGAAGCAAACGGATTTAAAGCATCAACGAGAGGATCACAAAACCTACCTGATCCATGATAATCCAACCCTGGAAGAACCTACCTGATTCTTGATAATCCAGCCCTGAAGGAACCTATATGCTCCATGATACTCCAGCCCTGGAGGAACCTACTTTATCCATGATAATCCAGCCCTGGAGGAACCTACCTGATTCATGATAATCCAGCCCTAGAGGAACCTACCTGATCCATGATAATCCAGCCCTGGAGGAACCTACCAGATCCATGATACTCCAGCCCTAGAGGAACCTACCTGATCCATGATAATCCAGCCCTGGAGGAACCTACCTGATCCATGATAATCCAGCCATGGAGGAACCTACCTGATCCATGATAATCCAGCCCTAGAGGAACCCACCTGATCCATGATAATCCAGCCCTGGAGGAACCTACCTGATCCATGATACTCCAGCCCTGGAGGAACCTACCTGATCCATGATAATCCAGCCCTAGAGGAACCTACCTGATCCATGATAATCCAGCCCTGGAGGAACCTACCTGATCCATGATAATCCAGCCATGGAGGAACCTACCTGATCCATGATAATCCAGCCCTGGAGGAACCTACCTGATCCATGATAATCCAGCCCTGGAGGAACCTACTTTATCCATGATAATCCAGCCCTGGAGGAACCTACCTGATCCATGATAATCCAGCCCTGGAGGAACCTACCTGATCCATGATAATCCAGCCCTGGAGGAACCTACTTTATCCATGATAATCCAGCCCTGGAGGAACCTACTTTATCCATGATAATCCAGCCCTGGAGGAACCTACCTGATCCATGATAATCCAGCCCTGGAAGAACCTACCTGCGCCATGATACTCCAGCCCTGGAGGAACCTACTTTATCCATGATAATCCAGCCCTGGAGGAACCTACCTGATCCATGATAATCCAGCCCTGGAAGAACCTACCTGCGCCATGATACTCCAGCCCTGGAGGAACCTACTTTATCCATGATAATCCAGCCCTGGAGGAATTTACCTGATCCATGATAATCCAGCCCTAGAGGAACCTACATGATCCATGATAATCCAGCCCTGGAGGAACCTACCTGATCCATGATACTCCAGCCCTAGAGGAACCTACCTGATCCATGATACTCCAGCCCTAGAGGAACCTACCTGATCCATGATAATCCAGCCCTGGAGGAACCTACCTGATCCATGATAATCCAGCCATGGAGGAACCTACCTGATCCATGATAATCCAGCCCTAGAGGAACCCACCTGATCCATGATAATCCAGCCCTGGAGGAACCTACCTGATCCATGATACTCCAGCCCTGGAGGAACCTACCTGATCCATGATAATCCAGCCCTAGAGGAACCTACCTGATCCATGATAATCCAGCCCTGGAGGAACCTACCTGATCCATGATAATCCAGCCATGGAGGAACCTACCTGATCCATGATAATCCAGCCCTGGAGGAACCTACCTGATCCATGATAATCCAGCCCTGGAGGAACCTACTTTATCCATGATAATCCAGCCCTGGAGGAACCTACTTTATCCATGATAATCCAGCCCTGGAGGAACCTACCTGATCCATGATAATCCAGCCCTGGAAGAACCTACCTGCGCCATGATACTCCAGCCCTGGAGGAACCTACTTTATCCATGATAATCCAGCCCTGGAGGAACCTACCTGATCCATGATAATCCAGCCCTGGAAGAACCTACCTGCGCCATGATACTCCAGCCCTGGAGGAACCTACTTTATCCATGATAATCCAGCCCTAGAGGAACCTACATGATCCATGATAATCCAGCCCTGGAGGAACCTACCTGATCCATGATACTCCAGCCCTAGAGGAACCTACCTGATCCATGATACTCCAGCCCTAGAGGAACCTACTTGATCCATGATAATCCAGCCCTGGAGGAACCTACCTGATCCATGATAATCCAGCCCTGGAGGAACCTACCTAACCTCTCAGCTAACAATTTAGGTCCCAATTCAGGAGTTAAAGGGGTTCTCAGCTGGAAAACATTTTTTTTTTTAATCAGTTGGTGAATTTCCTTTCAGTCTGACTACAGTGCTCTCTGCTGCCACCTCTGTCCATGTCAGGAACTGTGCAGAGTAGGAGCAAATCCCCATAGCAAACCTCTCCTGCTCTGGACAGTTCCTAACTTGGACAGAGGTGTCAGCAGAGAGCACTGTGGTCAGACTGGAAAGAACTACATAACTTCCTGTGGAGCATACAGCAGCTGATAAGTACTGAAAGGGTTAAGATTTTTATATAGAAGTAATCTACAAATCTGTATAACTTTCTGGCATTGGTTGATTAAAATTTTTTTTTTCCAGTGGAGTACCCCTTTAAATCAGCTGATAACGCCCACAGTCAGCAGGATCTTTCAGTCAGAAGCCCTTGTGGGAATTAGAAGTTGGAGCTATTCGGGGCCCCCGGAGATGGGGCCCCCGGAGATCCTGACGCCTTCACAATTCTGTGGAATTTTTCACGGCAGGTGGTGGATCCTCTGGGCCTGTGTGGATGATGACGTGAGCCGTGCCAGGGAGCGGGGTTTAAAGTGCCGCTGGATTTCACCAGAGCCTGCTGCAAAGCGGGATGGACTTGCTGCGGCAGGCGGCACCCAGGTCGCTACCCCCGGCACGGCTCGTCCACACAGGTAGCTGGGAGGTGTCGTGGCACAGAAGGAGACTGGCAGGATGTGGCAAGATGGCCGAAGGTCAGGGCAGGTAACACAGGGGCAGGGTAGGAAGGTATCAGGGAACAGGGACACAGCATTCACTATGACAATAGACAACCAAAGATCCGGCCGGGAACCAAGGGGGGAGCTGATATTTAAGGACTGGGTGCAGGTGTAGACACTTGATTAATTGAGCACTGGCCCTTTAAGTGATAGAGCTCCGGCCCGCGCGTGCCCTTGGAGGCGGAGGCCCACGTGCCGGGGCTGCGAGGACACGGAGAGGTGGAAGATGAGGGAGGTGAGTGACGGACTGGGATTCGCATGCGGGCGCGTCCTTCCATGTGAGCCCCAGCCCCGCCGGCAGCGCGGACATAAACAAAGAGCGCTCACTGACGGCGTGTCCGGCCGGAGCGCAGGCGTTACACTTCTGTTCCGCTAATTCTGATGAAGATTCTATTGGAAGCCCCCACCATGGTCCTGACGGCCCCGCACTGACCCTGACGGCCCTGCACTGACCCTAATGGCCCCGCACTGACCCTAATGGCCCCGCACTGACCCTAATGGCCCCGCACTGACCCTGATGGCCCCGCACTGACCCTAATGGCCCCGCACTGACCCTAATGGCCCCGCACTGACCCTAATGGCCCCGCACTGACCCTGATGGCCCCGCACTGACCCTAATGGCCCCGCGCTGACCCTAATGGCCCCGCACTGACCCTAATGGCCCCGCACTGACCCTGATGGCCCCGCACTGACCCTGATGGCCCCGCACTGACCCTGATGGCCCCGCACTGACCCTGATGTCCCCGCATTGACCCTGATGGCCCCGCACTGACCCTGATGGCCCCGCACTGATCCTGATGGCCCCGCACTGACCCTGATGGCCCCGCACTGACCCTGATGGCCCCGCACTGACCCTGATGTCCCCGCACTGACCCTGATGGCCCCGCACTGACCCTGATGGCCCCGCACTGACCCTGATGGCCCCGCACTGACCCTAATGGCCCCGCACTGACCCTGATGGCCCCGCACTGATCCTGATGGCCCCGCACTGACCCTGATGGCCCCGCACTGACCCTGATGGCCCCGCACTGATCCTGATGGCCCCGCACTGACCCTGATGGCCCTGCACTTACCCTGATGGCCCCGCACTGACCCTTATGGCCCTGCACTGACCCTAATGGCCCCGCACTGACCCTAATGGCCCCGCACTGACCCTAATGGCCCCGCACTGACCCTAATGGCCCCGCACTGACCCTAATGGCCCCGCACTGACCCTGATGGCCCCGCACTGACCCTAATGGCCCCGCACTGACCCTAATGGCCCCGCACTGACCCTAATGGCCCCGCACTGACCCTGATGGCCCCGCACTGACCCTGATGGCCCCGCACTGACCCTGATGGCCCCGCACTGACCCTGATGTCCCCGCATTGACCCTGATGGCCCCGCACTGACCCTGATGGCCCCGCACTGATCCTGATGGCCCCGCACTGACCCTGATGGCCCCGCACTGACCCTGATGGCCCCGCACTGACCCTGATGTCCCCGCACTGACCCTGATGGCCCCGCACTGACCCTGATGGCCCCGCACTGACCCTGATGGCCCCGCACTGACCCTAATGGCCCCGCACTGACCCTGATGGCCCCGCACTGATCCTGATGGCCCCGCACTGACCCTGATGGCCCCGCACTGACCCTGATGGCCCCGCACTGATCCTGATGGCCCCGCACTGACCCTGATGGCCCTGCACTTACCCTGATGGCCCCGCACTGACCCTTATGGCCCTGCACTGAACCTGACGGCCTGCACTGACCCTGATGGCCCCGAACTTACCCTGATGGTCCCGCACTTACCCTGATGGCCCCGCACTGACCCTGATGGCCCCGCACTTACCCTGAAGGCCCCGCACTGACCCTGACGGCCCCGCACTGACCCTGACGGCCCCGCACTTACCCTGATGGCCCCGCACTGACCCTGACGGCCCCGCACTGACCCTGACGGCCCCGCACTGATCCTTATGGCCTCGCACTGACCCTTATGGCCCCGCACTGACCCTTATGGCCCGAACTGATGTCCCCGCACTGACCCCGATGTCCCTGCACTGACCCTGATGGCCCCGCACTGACCCTGATGGCCCCACACTGACCCTGATGGCCCCTCTCTGACCCTGATGGCCCAGCACTGACCCTGATGGCCCCGCACTGACCCTGATGGCCCAGCACTGACCCTGATTGCCCCGCACTGACCCTGATGGCCCCGTACTGACCCTGATGGCCCCAAACTGACCCTGATGGCCCCAAACTGACCCTGATGGCCCCACACTGACCCTGATGGCCCTACACTGACCCTGATGGCCCTGCACTGACCCTGATGGCCCCGTACTGACCCTGATGGCCCTGCACTGACCCTGATGGCCCCAAACTGACCCTGATGGCCCCACACTGACCCTGATGGCCCTACACTGACCCTGATGGCCCTGCACTGACCCTGTTGGTCCCACACTGATGGCCCCGCACTGACCCTGATGGCCCCGCACTGACCCTGATGGCCCCGCACTGACCCTGATGGCCCCGCACTGACCCTAATGGCCCCGCACTGACCCTGATGGCCCCGCACTGACCCTAATGGCCCCGCACTGACCCTGATGGCCCCGCACTGATCCTGATGGCCCCGCACTGACCCTGATGTCCCCGCACTGACCCTGATGTCCCCGCACTGACCCTGATGGCCCCGCACTGATCCTGATGGCCCCGCACTGACCCTGATGGCCCCGCACTGACCCTGATGTCCCCGCACTGACCCTGATGGCCCCGCACTGACCCTGATGTCCCCGCACTGACCCTGATGGCCCCGCACTGACCCTGATGGCCCCGCACTGACCCTGATGGCCCCGCACTGACCCTGATGGCCCCGCACTGACCCTAATGGCCCCGCACTGACCCTGATGGCCCCGCACTGATCCTGATGGCCCCGCACTGACCCTGATGGCCCCGCACTGACCCTGATGGCCCCGCACTGACCCTGATGGCCCCGCACTGATCCTGATGGCCCCGCACTGACCCTGATGGCCCTGCACTTACCCTGATGGCCCCGCACTGACCCTTATGGCCCTGCACTGAACCTGACGGCCTGCACTGACCCTGATGGCCCCGAACTTACCCTGATGGTCCCGCACTTACCCTGATGGCCCCGCACTGACCCTGATGGCCCCGCACTTACCCTGAAGGCCCCGCACTGACCCTGACGGCCCCGCACTGACCCTGACGGCCCCGCACTTACCCTGATGGCCCCGCACTGACCCTGACGGCCCCGCACTGACCCTGACGGCCCCGCACTGACCCTTATGGCCCTGCACTGACCCTTATGGCCCCGCACTGACCCTTATGGCCCGAACTGATGTCCCCGCACTGACCCCGATGTCCCTGCACTGACCCTGATGGCCCCGCACTGACCCTGATGGCCCCACACTGACCCTGATGGCCCCTCTCTGACCCTGATGGCCCAGCACTGACCCTGATGGCCCCGCACTGACCCTGATGGCCCAGCACTGACCCTGATTGCCCCGCACTGACCCTGATGGCCCCGTACTGACCCTGATGGCCCCAAACTGACCCTGATGGCCCCAAACTGACCCTGATGGCCCCACACTGACCCTGATGGCCCTACACTGACCCTGATGGCCCTGCACTGACCCTGATGGCCCCGTACTGACCCTGATGGCCCTGCACTGACCCTGATGGCCCCAAACTGACCCTGATGGCCCCACACTGACCCTGATGGCCCTACACTGACCCTGATGGCCCTGCACTGACCCTGTTGGTCCCGCACTGTTCACAGTTACAGCTTTTTATGGCCATATACTCAGCTTTCCCTGGATGAGATATGCAGTTCCTAGCATCCACATATGACAGGCACCTTGGGGAGGTAGTCATCCCCGACCACTGGTCCTGTCACTGTCCCACATTGGGCATTATATACATGGGAGACATCTACAGCATTTTCTGGGTACTGCGGTCTTTGGCTCTCGTCCTCTGGCTGTAGGCGGCAGCCTCCTGGCACCACAGTCTTTGGCTCTCGTCCTCTGGCTGTAGGCGGCAGCCTCCTGGCACCACAGTCTTTGGCTCTCGTCCTCTGGCTGTAGGCGGCAGCCTCCTGGCACCACAGTCTTTGGCTCTCGTCCTCTGGCTGTAGGCGGCAGCCTCCTGGCACCACAGTCTTTGGCTCTCGTCCTCTGGCTGTAGGCGGCAGCCTCCTGGCACCACAGTCTCCATTTATGACCCTAGATATCACCTTCTGTCCAAAGATCAATCTTCAGAGATCCGGAGCCTGAGACCGAAGAGAACCGAAGGGACCCCAAAGAAGGTAAAAGGGCCCAGTAGGGAGGTACATACATGAGATGGAGGGCCCCAGACTGTGAGATACTGAGAAACTATCTCCATACATGAAGATACAGGGGCCCCACTGTGATGTACTGAGGATACAGGGGCCCCACTGTGATGTACTGAGGATACAGGGGCCCCACTGTGATGCACTGAGGATACAGGGGCCCCACTGTGATGTACTGAGGATACAGGGGCCCCACTGTGATGCACTGAGGATACAGGGGCCCCACTGTGATGCACTGAGGATACAGGGGCCCCACTGTGATGTACTGAGGATACAGGGGCCCCACTGTGATGCACTGAGGATACAGGGGCCCCACTGTGATGTACTGAGGATACAGGGGCCCCACTGTGATGTACTGAGGATACAGGGGCCCACTGTGATGTACTGAGGATACAGGGGCCCCACTGTGATGTACTGAGGATACAGGGGCCCCACTGTGATGCACTGAGGATACAGGGGCCCCACTGTGATGTACTGAGGATACAGGGGCCCCACTGTGATGCACCGAGGATACAGGGGCCCCACTGTGATGCACTGAGGATACAGGGGCCCCACTGTGATGCACTGAGGATACAGGGGCCCCACTGTGATGTACTGAGGATACAGGGGCCCCACTGTGATGCACTGAGGATACAGGGGCCCCACTGTGATGTACTGAGGATACAGGGGCCCACTGTGATGTACTGAGGATACAGGGGCCCACTGTGATGTACTGAGGATACAGGGGCCCCACTGTGATGCACTGAGGATACAGGGGCCCCACTGTGATGCACTGAGGATACAGGGGCCCCACTGTGATGTACTGAGGATACAGGGGCCCCACTGTGATGCACTGAGGATACAGGGGCCCCACTGTGATGTACTGAGGATACAGGGGCCCCACTGTGATGTACTGAGGATACAGGGGCCCCACTGTGATGTACTGAGGATAAAGGGGCCCCACTGTGATGCACTGAGGATACAGGGGCCCCACTGTGATGCACTGAGGATACAGGGGCCCCACTGTGATGCACTGAGGATACAGGGGCCCCACTGTGATGCACTGAGGATAAAGGGGCCCCACTGTGATGCACTGAGGATACAGGGGCCCCACTGTGATGTACTGAGGATAAATGGGCCCCACTGTGATGTACTGAGGATACAGGGGCCCCACTGTGATGCACTGAGGATACAGGGGCCCCACTGTGATGCACTGAGGATACAGGGGCCCCACTGTGATGTACTGAGGATAAATGGGCCCCACTGTGATGTACTGAGGATAAAGGGGCCCCACTGTGATGTACTGAGGATAAAGGGGCCCCACTGCGATGTACTGAGGATAAATGGGCCCCACTGTGATGTACTGAAGATACAGGGGCCCCACTGTGATGCACTGAGGATACAGGGGCCCCACTGTGATGCACTGAGGATACAGGGGCCCCACTGTGATGTACTGAGGATACAGGGGCCCCACTGTGATGTACTGAGGATACAGGAGCCCCACTGTGATGTACTGAGGATACAGGGGCCCCACTGTGATGTACTGAGGATACAGGGGCCCCACTGTGATGTACTGAGGATACAGGGGCCCCACTGTGATGTACTGAGGATACAGGGGCCCCACTGTGATGTACTGAGGATACAGGGGCCCCACTGTGATGTATTGAGGATACAGGGGCCCACTGTGATGTACTGAGGATACAGGGGCCCCACTGTGATGTACTGAGGATACAGGGGCCCCACTGTGATGTACTGAGGATACAGGGGTCCCACTGTGATGTACCGAGGATACAGGGGCCCCACTGTGATGTACTGAGGATACAGGGCCCCACTGTGATGTACTGAGGATACAGGGGCCCCACTGTGATGTACTGAGGATACAGGGGCCCCACTGTGATGTACTGAGGATACAGGGGCCCCACTGTGATGTACTGAGGATACAGGGGCCCCACTGCGATGTAATGAGGATACAGGGGCCCACTGTGATGTACCGAGGATACAGGGGCCCCACTGTGATGTACTGAGGATACAGGGGCCCCACTGTGATGCACTGAGGATACAGGGGCCCCACTGTGATGTACTGAGGATACAGGGGCCCCACTGCGATGTACTGAGGATAAATGGGCCCCACTGTGATGTACTGAAGATACAGGGGCCCACTGTGATGTACTGAGGATACAGGGGCCCCACTGTGATGTACTGAGGATACAGGGGCCCCACTGTGATGTACTGAGGATACAGGGGCCCCACTGCGATGTAATGAGGATACAGGGGCCCACTGTGATGTACCGAGGATACAGGGGCCCCACTGTGATGTACTGAGGATACAGGGGCCCCACTGTGATGCACTGAGGATACAGGGGCCCCACTGTGATGTACTGAGGATACAGGGGCCCCACTGTGATGTACTGAGGATACAGGGGCCCCACTGTGATGTACTGAGGATACAGGGGCCCCACTGTGATGTACTGAGGATACAGGGGCCCCACTGCGATGTACTGAGGATAAATGGGCCCCACTGTGATGTACTGAAGATACAGGGGCCCACTGTGATGTACTGAGGATACAGGGGCCCCACTGTGATGTAATGAGGATACATGGGCCCCACTGTGATGTACTGAGGATACAGGGGCCCCACTGTGATGTACTGAGGATACAGGGGCCCCACTGTGATGTACTGAGGATACAGGGGCCCCACTGCGATGTACTGAGGATACAGGGGCCCCACTGTGATGTACTGAGGATACAGGGGCCCCACTGTGATGTACTGAGGATACAGGGGCCCCACTGTGATGTACTGAGGATACAGGGGCCCCACTGTGATGTACTGAGGATACAGGGGCCCCACTGTGATGTACTGAGGATACAGGGGCCCCACTGTGATGTACTGAGGATACAGGGGCCCCACTGTGATGTACTGAGGATACAGGGGCCCCACTGTGATGTACCGAGGATACAGGGGCCCCACTGTGATGTACCGAGGATACAGGGGCCCCACTGTGATGTACTGAGGATACAGGGGCCCCACTGTGATGTACTGAGGATACAGGGGCCCCACTGTGATGTACTGAGGATACAGGGGCCCCACTGTGATGTACTGAGGATACAGGGGCCCCACTGCGATGTACTGAGGATACAGGGGCCCCACTGTGATGTACTGAGGATACAGGGGCCCCACTGCGATGTACTGAGGATACAGGGGCCCCACTGTGATGTACTGAGGATACAGGGGCCCACTGTGATGTACCGAGGATACAGGGGCCCCACTGTGATGTACTGAGGATACAGGGGCCCCACTGTGATGTACTGAGGATACAGGGGCCCCACTGTGATGTACTGAGGATACAGGGGCCCCACTGTGATGTACTGAGGATACAGGGGCCCCACTGTGATGTACTGAGGATACAGGGGCCCCACTGTGATGTACCGAGGATACAGGGGCCCCACTGTGATGTACTGAGGATACAGGGGCCCCACTGTGATGTACTGAGGATACAGGGGCCCCACTGTGATGTACTGAGGATACAGGGGCCCCACTGTGATGTACTGAGGATACAGGGGCCCCACTGCGATGTACTGAGGATACAGGGGCCCCACTGTGATGTACTGAAGATACAGGGGCCCCACTGTGATGTACTGAGGATACAGGGGCCCCACTGTGATGTACTGAGGATACAGGGGCCCCACTGTGATGTAATGAGGATACAGGGGCCCACTGTGATGTACTGAGGATACAGGGGCCCCACTGCGATGTACTGAGGATACAGGGGCCCCACTGTGATGTACTGAGGATACAGGGGCCCCACTGTGATGTACTGAGGATACAGGGGCCCCACTGTGATGTACTGAGGATACAGGGGCCCCACTGTGATGTACTGAGGATACAGGGGCCCCACTGTGATGTACCGAGGATACAGGGGCCCCACTGTAATGTACTGAGGATACAGGGGCCCCACTGTGATGCACTGAGGATACAGGGGCCCCACTGTGATGTACTGAGGATACAGGGGCCCCACTGTGATGTACTGAGGATACAGGGGCCCCACTGTGATGCACTGAGGATACAGGGGCCCCACTGTGATGTACTGAGGATACAGGGGCCCCACTGTGATGCACTGAGGATACAGGGGCCCCACTGCGATGTACTGAGGATACAGGGGCCCCACTGTGATGTACCGAGGATACAGGGGCCCCACTGTGATGCACTGAGGATACAGGGGCCCCACTGCGATGTACTGAGGATACAGGGGCCCCACTGTGATGTACTGAGGATACAGGGGCCCCACTGTGATGTACTGAGGATACAGGGGCCCCACTGCGATGTACTGAGGATACAGGGGCCCCACTGTGATGTACTGAGGATACAGGGGCCCCACTGTGATGTACTGAGGATACAGGGGCCCCACTGCGATGTACTGAGGATACAGGGGCCCCACTGTGATGTACTGAGGATACAGGGGCCCCACTGTGATGTACTGAGGATACAGGGGCCCCACTGTGATGTACTGAGGATACAGGGGCCCCACTGTGATGTACTGAGGATACAGGGGCCCCACTGTGATGCACTGAGGATACAGGGGCCCCACTGTGATGTACTGAGGATACAGGGGCCCCACTGTGATGTACTGAGGATACAGGGGCCCCACTGTGATGTACTGAGGATAAAGGGGCCCCACTGCGATGTACTGAGGATACAGGGGCCCCACTGTGATGTACTGAGGATACAGGGGCCCCACTGTGATGTACTGAGGATACAGGGGCCCCACTGTGATGTACTGAGGATACAGGGGCCCCACTGCGATGTACTGAGGATTCTGTTCTGCCCTATTGGCCCCGTTTTCCTCTGGATCTCTCAGTGCAAGGGCCACAGCCCGACATTACTGACAGAGGAGCAGCCTCTATGCCTCTGCTGCCATCTCCTGGCCGGCCTCTATATTACACACTTACTTCATGTGTATGCTGCCATCTCCTGGCCGGCCTCTATATTACACACTTACTTCATGTGTATGCTGCCATCTCCTGGCCGGCCTCTATATTACACACTTACTTCATGTGTATGCTGCCATCTCCTGGCCGGCCTCTATATTACACACTTACTTCATGTGTATGCTGCCATCTCCTGGCCGGCCTCTATATTACACACTTACTTCATGTGTATGCTGCCATCTCCTGGCCGGCCTCTATATTACACACTTACTTCATGTGTATGCTGCCATCTCCTGGCCGGCCTCTATATTACACACTTACTTCCTGTGTATGCTGCCATCTCCTGGCCGGCCTCTATATTACACACTTACTTCATGTGTATGCTGCCATCTCCTGGCCGGCCTCTATATTACACACTTATTTCATGTGTATGCTGCCATCTCCTGGCCGGCCTCTCTATTACACACTTACTTCCTGTGTATGCTGCCATCTCCTGGCCGGCCTCTATATTACACACTTACTTCCTGTGTATGCTGCCATCTCCTGGCCGGACTCTATATTACACACTTACTTCATGTGTATGCTGCCATCTCCTGGCCGGCCTCTATATTACACACTTACTTCATGTGTATGCTGCCATCTCCTGGCCGGACTCTATATTACACACTTACTTCCTGTGT
Organism: Hyla sarda; assembly: GCF_029499605.1. Lineage (NCBI taxonomy): Eukaryota > Metazoa > Chordata > Amphibia > Anura > Hylidae > Hyla > Hyla sarda. The sequence continues at coordinate 37,377 of NW_026610902.1, forward strand.
ATGCTGCCATCTCCTGGCCGGCCTCTATATTACACACTTACTTCATGTGTATGCTGCCATCTCCTGGCCGGCCTCTATATTACACACTTACTTCATGTGTATGCTGCCATCTCCTGGCCGGCCTCTCTATTACACACTTACTTCATGTGTATGCTGCCATCTCCTGGCCGGCCTCTATATTACACACTTACTTCATGTGTATGCTGCCATCTCCTGGCCGGCCTCTATATTACACACTTACTTCATGTGTATGCTGCCATCTCCTGGCCGGCCTCTATATTACACACTTAGTTCATGTGTATGCTGCCATCTCCTGGCCGGCCTCTCTATTACACACTTACTTCATGTGTATGCTGCCATCTCCTGGCCGGCCTCTCTATTACACACTTACTTCATTTATATGCTGCCATCTAGCGGCTGACAGCGTCAGTGCAGCCAGTCGTTCGTAGGTTTGTCTGTACACGAATAATCTCTATGGTGTCTGATTGAATTTGGTTCGTTAAACATTATCGCCCCTGGAAACTTAAATCCTGCTCCTTAGTTCCGACTTATTAGTTCCGCCTCCGTGGAGGGAGCAGGAAGGGGAGTGAGGTGAGAAGTTCAGCCGATCATTGGAGAGAGGGGTGGGCGGCCGGTAACAGTGTGTGGTGGGGGGTATGGGATGGAATATGGGGTAATGTATGGGATATAGTATAGTGTACAGAAGATACTATAATATAATATACAGGAGATAATATAATATAATGTACAGGAGATAATATAATATACAGGAGATAATATAATATACAGGAGATAATATAATATAATGTACAGGAGATAATATAATATACAGGAGATAATATAATATAATATACAGGAGATAATATAATATACAGGAGATAATATAATATACAGGAGATAATATAATATAATGTACAGGAGATAATATAATATACAGGAGATAATATAATATACAGGAGATAATATAATATAATGTACAGGAGATAATATAATATACAGGAGATAATATAATATAATATACAGGAGATAATATAATATACAGGAGATAATATAATATACAGGAGATAATATAATATAATGTACAGGAGATAATATAATATACAGGAGATAATATAATATACAGGAGATAATATAATATAATGTACAGGAGATAATATAATATACAGGAGATAATATAATATAATATACAGGAGATAATATAATATACAGGAGATAATATAATATACAGGAGATAATATAATATAATGTACAGGAGATAATATAATATAATATACATGAGATAATATAATATAATATACAGGAGATAATATAATATAATATACAGGAGATAATATAATATACAGGAGATAATATAATATAATATAATATACAGGAGATAATATAATATACAGGAGATAATATAATATAATGTACAGGAGATAATATAATATACAGGAGATAATATAATATACAGGAGATAATATAATATAATATAATATACAGGAGATAATATAATATACAGGAGATAATATAATATAATGTACAGGAGATAATATAATATAATATACAGGAGATAATATAATATACAGGAGATAATATAATATAATGTACAGGAGATAATATAATATACAGGAGATAAGATAATATAATATACAGGAGATAATATAATATACAGGAGAGAATATAATATACAGGAGATAATATAATATAATATACAGGAGATAATATAATATAATGTACAGGAGATAATATAATATAATGTACAGGAGATAAGATAATATAATATACAGGAGATAATATAATATACAGGAGATAATATAATATAATGTACAGGAGATAATATAATATAATGTACAGGAGATAATATAATATACAGGAGATAAGATAATATAATATACAGGAGATAATATATTATACAGGAGATAAGATAATATAATATACAGGAGATAATATAATATACAGGAGATAATATAATGTACAGGAGATAATATAATATAATATACAGGAGATAAGATAATATAATATACAGGAGATAATATAATACACAGGAGATAATATAATATACAGGAGATAATATAATATAATATACAGGAGATAATATAATATACAGGAGATAATATAATATAATGTACAGGAGATAATATAATATAATATACAGGAGATAATATAATATACAGGAGATAATATAATATAATGTACAGGAGATAATATAATATAATGTACAGGAGATAATATAATATAATATACAGGAGATAATATAATATACAGGAGATAATATAATGTACAGGAGATAATATAATATACAGGAGATAATATAATGTACAGGAGATAATATAATATAATATACAGGAGATAATATAATATACAGGAGATAATATAATATACAGGAGATAATATAATATACAGGAGATAATATAATATACAGGAGATAATATAATATAATATACAGGAGATAATATACAGGAGTTAATATAATATAATGTAATGTACGCTGTCTCCTCCTATATTCAGTGTGCAGTCATGATGTCTCCTCCTATATTCAGTGTGCGGTCATGATGTCTCCTCCTATATTCAGTGTGTGGTCATGATGTCTCCTCCTATATTCAGTGTGTGGTCATGATGTCTCCTCCTATATTCAGTGTGCGGTCATGATGTCTCCTCCTATATTCAGTGTGCAGTCATGATGTCTCCTCCTATATTCAGTGTGCAGTCATGATGTCTCCTCCTATATTCAGTGTGCGATCATGTCTCCTCCTATATTCAGTGTGCGGTCATGATGTCTCCTCCTATATTCAGTGTGCGGTCATGATGTCTCCTCCTATATTCAGTGTGCGGTCATGATGTCTCCTATATTCAGTGTGCAGTCATGATGTCTCCTCCTATATTCAGTGTGCGGTCATGATGTCTCCTCCTATATTCAGTGTGCGGTCATGATGTCTCCTATATTCAGTGTGCAGTTATGATGTCTCCTCCTATATTTAGTGTGCAGTCATGATGTCTCCTATATTCAGTGTGCAGTCATGATGTCTCCTCCTATATTCAGTGTGCGGTCATGATGTCTCCTATATTCAGCGTGCGGTCATGATGTCTCCTCCTATATTAAGTGTGCGGTCATGATGTCTCCTCCTATATTCAGTGTGCGGTCATGATGTCTCCTCCTATATTCAGTGTGCGGTCATGATGTCTCCTCCTATATTCAGTGTGCGGTCATGATGTCTCCTCCTATATTAAGTGTGCAGTCATGATGTCTCCTCCTATATTCAGTGTGCAGTCATGATGTCTCCTCCTATATTCAGTGTGCAGTCATGATGTCTCCACCTATATTCAGTGTGCGGTCATGATGTCTCCTATATTCAGTCTGCAGTCATGATGTCTCCTATATTCAGTGTGCAGTCATGATGTCTTCTCCTATGTTCAGCGTGTGGTCATGATGTCCTCGTTCTCTGTTGCAGGGTCCCTTGGCTGCAGAGGTGATGGAGGATGTCCTCGCCCGGCTCTGTGTGTCCTCTTCATCAGACCCCCTGCCTGTCTGGGTCCAGGGACACGTCGGTGTTTGCTTCAATCAGCTCATTCTCAGCTGCGTCCCTCATGTCGTCCTGGCTCTCAGCAGTGCTGGCCATGCCGGGGCCCCAAGGTCAGAGCTCCGTGTACACATCAAGGGAAAGGAAAGGGAGGTCATGTTCACCAGAGAGGAAGGTGATGGAAGGGAGGTCATGTTCACCAGAGAGGAGGGAGGTGGAAGGGAGGACATGTTCACCAGAGAGGAAGGAGGTGGAAGGGAGGTCATGTTCACCAGAGAGGAGGGAGGTGGAAGGGAGGTCATGTTCACCAGAGAGGAAAGTGATGGAAGGGAGGTCATGTTCACCAGAGAGGGAGGTGATGGAAGGGAGGTCATGTTCACCAGAGAGGAGGAAGGTGGAAGGGAGGTCATGCTCACCAGAGAGGAGGGAGGTGGAGGGGAGGTCATGTTCACCAGAGAGGAAAGTGATGGAAGGGAGGTCATGTTCACCAGAGAGGAGGGAGGTGGAAGGGAGGTCATGTTCACCAGAGAGGAGGGAGGTGGAAAGGAGGTCATGTTCACCAGAGAGGAAGGAGGTGGAAGGGAGGTCATGTTCACCAGAGAGGAGGGAGGTGGAAGGGAGGTCATGTTCACCAGAGAGGAAGGAGGTGGAAGGGAGGTCATGTTCACCAGAGAGGAAGGAGGTGGAAGGGAGGTCATGTTCACCAGAGAGGAAGGTGATGGAAGGGAGGTCATGTTCACCAGAGAGGGAGGAGGTGGAAGGGAGGTCATGTTCACCAGAGAGGAGGGAGGTGGAAGGGAGGTCATGTTCACCAGAGAGGAGGGAGGTGGAAGGGAGGTCATGTTCACCAGAGAGGAAAGTGATGGAAGGGAGGTCATGTTCACCAGAGAGGAGGGAGGTGGAAGGGAGGTCATGTTCACCAGAGAGGAAGGTGATGGAAGGGAGGTCATGTTCACCAGAGAGGAAGGAGGTGGAAGGGAGGTCATGTTCACCAGAGAGGAAGGAGGTGGAAGGGAGGTCATGTTCTCCAGAGAGGAAGGTGATGGAAGGGAGGTCATGTTCACCAGAGAGGAAGGTGATGGAAGGGAGGTCATGTTCACCAGAGAGGAAGGAGGTGGAAGGGAGGTCATGTTCTCCAGAGAGGAAGGTGATGGAAGGGAGGTCATGTTCACCAGAGAGGAAGGTGATGGAAGGGAGGTTATGTTCACCAGACAGGAAGGAGGTGGAAGGGAGGTCATGTTCTCCAGAGAGGAAGGTGATGGAAGGGAGGTCATGTTCACCAGAGAGGAAGGAGGTGGAAGGGAGGTCATGTTCACCAGAGAGGAAGGTGATGGAAGGGAGGTCATGTTCACCAGAGAGGAAGGAGGTGGAAGGGAGGTCATGTTCACCAGAGAGGAAGGAGGTGGAAGGGAGGTCATGTTCACCAGAGAGGAAGGTGATGGAAGGGAGGTCATGTTCTCCAGAGAGGAAGGTGATGGAAGGGAGGTCATGTTCTCCAGAGAGGAAGGTGATGGAAGGGAGGTCATGTTCACCAGAGAGGAAGGCGGTGGAAGGGAGGTCATGTTCACCAGAGAGGAAGGTGATGGAAGGGAGGTTATGTTCACCAGAGAGGAAGGAGGTGGAAGGGAGGTCATGTTCTCCAGAGAGGAAGAATGTGGTGTCTATGGTTTTGCTAGTAAAGTGTCGTGTTATGTCTTTGTCAGTGAGTAGTTGTGTGATGTGTGTAATGGTGTCGGGGAGGCGTTGTGTGATGTCTGTGCTCTTGTCGGGAACGACTTGTGTGATGTCTGTGGTCCTGTCGGGGAGGAGTTGTGTGATGTCTGTGGTCCTGTGGGTGAGGAGTTGTGTGATGTCTGTTGTCCTGTGGGTGAGGAGTTGTGTTATGTCTGTGGTCCTGTCGGGGAGGAGTTGTGTGATGTCTGTGGTCCTGTCGGGGAGGAGTTGTGTGATGTCTGTGGTCCTGTGGGTGAGGAGTTGTGTGATGTCTGTTGTCCTGTGGGTGAGGAGTTGTGTGATGTCTGTGGTCCTGTCGGGGAGGAGTTGTGTGATGTCTGTGGTCCTGTCGGGGAGGAGTTGTGTGATGTCTGTGGTCCTGTCGGGGAGGAGTTGTGTGATGTCTGTGGTCCTGTGGGTGAGGAGTTGTGTGATGTCTGTTGTCCTGTGGGTGAGGAGTTGTGTGATGTCTGTAGTGGTGTTGGGGAGGAGTTGTGTGATGTCTGTGGTCCTGTGGGTGAGGAGTTGTGTGATGTCTGTAGTGGTGTTGGGGAGGAGTTGTGTGATGTTTGTAGCGGTGTAGGTGAGGAGTTGTGTTATGTCTGTTGTCCTGTCGGGGAGGAGTTGTGTGATGTCTGTGGTCCTGTCGGGGAGGAGTTGTGTGATGTCTGTTGTCCTGTGGGTGAGGAGTTGTGTTATGTCTGGTCCTGTCGAGGAGGAGTTGTGTGATGTCTGTGGTCCTGTCAGGGAGGAGTTGTGTGATGTCTGTGGTCCTGTCGGGGAGGAGTTGTGTGATGTCTGTTGTCCTGTGGGTGAGGAGTTGTGTTATGTCTGGTCCTGTCGAGGAGGAGTTGTGTGATGTCTGTGGTCCTGTCAGAGAGGAGTTGTGTGATGTCTGTAGTGGTGTTGGGGAGGAGTTGTGTGATGTCGGTGACGTTGCCGGTGACGAGTTGTTCTGTTCTCTTCCAGGCATGGTATTTCTGGCCCCCCCAGTCCCTCCTGGTTGTGCCGGACATTTATCTCTCTCATCATTTCTGGTCTTTGTGTTGCTGACTTGGTCCTTGGCGCCCTCTATCCTCGGGAGGTTACCACCGGTGTGGAGGTCCTTTCTGGGAGTGTGTCCTGCTTGGCATGGCTCGCCCACTTTCTCTCCCTCCTGCACCTCAGGAAGTCCTGTTATGGAGAGTCCAGGGGCCCCCTTAGTCTGGTGGTGCCAGTGGTCCTGGTGACTCCGTCAGTGGTGATCACGGTGGTGTGGTTGTGTGAGGAGGGCGCGGTGAGGTCACCTATGAACATTGTGCTGGTCTCCCGCTTCTCACTCCTGTGTCTGCGCCTTTTTTGTATGGTTGTATATTTTTGTGCCGTCCTGGCCCCTCCCCGGCATCTTACGTCTCCCACCGTGGTCTCCATCAACGATGAGGGTGAATGTTCCCCATTGGTCGACACGTTCCCCTCAGACCGGGACCAGGAACCAGCAGAGGACGGGGAAAGCTTGTTGTCACGTTTTTTCTATCTCTGGATGCAGCCGCTCCTGTGGAGAGGGGCCCGGGGAGGACTGAGGGGCCCTCAGGATGTTTATCCTTTACCCTGTCATCTCCAAACACCAAGGATTCGCCGGGACTTCTTCTCTAAGTGTGGCCCTGGGGCCCCGCGGCTCCTCCGAGCTCTGCACTCCTGTTTTGGGGCCCATTACTACACCTTGGGGCTCCTGAAGCTGGCCTCCTGTGCTCTGGCCTTCATGGGGCCGGTGCTGCTCAATCTTCTGGTAAATTTCATGGAGACACGTGAGGAGGCCCTCAGCTGGGGGGTGCTCTACACCATCGGACTCTTCTCTAGCGGATTCCTTGGTGCCCTTGTCCAGAATCAGTTCACACATCAGATTAACAAGCAGATACTCTCGGTGCGGGCGGCCGTGCTCGGCAGCGTTTACCGTAAGACCCTCCACGGGGAAGGGAGCAGCCTCGCCTCGTTCTCCCCGGGGGAAGTCGTCAATTTCATGAGCACCGACGCCGATAGGATCTCCAACTTCTGCCGCAGCTTCCATGAGCTCTGGAGCCTCCCGGTGCAATTCTCCGTCACCCTCTACCTCCTTTACCAGCAGGTGGGCGTGGCCTTCCTAGGGGGGCTCGGCCTGGGGCTGCTGCTGGTGCCCCTCAACAAAGTCATCGCCAACCGGATCATGAAGAACAACAAAGAAATGCTGAAACATAAGGACGCCCGAGTGAAGGTAGGAGCCCCCCATATACCAGGCTGTCTGTGATGTCACCTCCATGTATGTTATCTGTGGAGTGATGATGTAATTTCCTATATGTCATATCTGTGGAGTGATTATGTAATTTCCTGTATATCATATCTGTGGAGTGATGTCATTTCCTGTATGTCATATCTGTGGAGTGATGTAATTTCCTGTATGTCATATCTGTGGAGTGATGTCATTTCCTGTATGTCATATCTGTGGAGTGATGTCATTTCCTGTATGTGATGTTATTTCCTGTATGTCATATCTGTGGAGTGATGTCATTTCCTGTATGTGATGTAATTTCCTGTATGTCATATCTGTGGAGTGATGATGTAATTTCCTGTATGTCATATCTGTGGAGTGATGTCATTTCCTGTATGTCATATCTGTGGAGTGATGTCATTTCCTGTATGTGATGTAATTTCCTGTATGTCATATCTGTGGAGTGATGATGTCATTTCCTGTATGTCATATCTGTGGAGTGATGTCATTTCCTGTATGTCATATCTGTGGAGTGATGTCATTTCCTGTATGTCATATCTGTGGAGTGATGATGTCATTTCCTGTATATCATATCTGTGGAGTGATGTCATTTCCTGTATATCATATCTGTGGAGTGATGTCATTTCCTGTATATCATATCTGTGGAGTGATGTCATTTCCTGTATGTCATATCTGTGGAGTGATGATGTCATTTCCTGTATGTCATATCTGTGGATTGATGTCATTTCCTGTATATCATATCTGTGGAGTGATGTCATTTCCTGTATATCATATCTGTGAGTGATGTCATTTCCTGTATATCATATCTGTGAGTGATGTCATTTCCTGTATGTCATATCTGTGGAGTGATGATGTCATTTCCTGTATGTCATATCTGTGGAGTGATGTCATTTCCTGTATATCATATCTGTGAGTGATGTCATTTCCTGTATATCATATCTGTGGAGTGATGTCATTTCCTGTATGTCATATCTGTGGAGTGATGATGTCATTTCCTGTATGTCATATCTGTGGAGTGATGTAATTTCCTGTATGTCATATCTGTGGAGTGATGTCATTTCCTGTATATCATATCTGTGGAGTGATGTCATTTCCTGTATGTCATATCTGTGGAGTGATGATGTCATTTCCTGTATGTCATATCTGTGGAGTGATGTCATTTCCTGTATATCATATCTGTGAGTGATGTCATTTCCTGTATATCATATCTGTGGAGTGATGTCATTTCCTGTATGTCATATCTGTGGAGTGATGATGTCATTTCCTGTATGTCATATCTGTGAGTGATGTCATTTCCTGTATATCATATCTGTGGAGTGATGTCATTTCCTGTATATCATATCTGTGGAGTGATGATGTCATTTCCTGTATGTCATATCTGTGGAGTGATGATGTCATTTCCTGTATGTCATATCTGTGGAGTGATGATGTCATTTCCTGTATGTCATATCTGTGGAGTGATGATGTCATTTCTTGTATATCATATCTGTGAGTGATGTCATTTCCTGTATATCATATCTGTGGAGTGATGTCATTTCCTGTATATCATATCTGTGAGTGATGTCATTTCCTGTATATCATATCTGTGGAGTGATGTCATTTCCTGTATGTCATATCTGTGGAGTGATGATGTCATTTCCTGTATATCATATCTGTGAGTGATGTCATTTCCTGTATATCATATCTGTGAGTGATGTCATTTCCTGTATATCATATCTGTGAGTGATGTAATTTCCTGTATATCATATCTGTGGAGTGATGTCATTTCCTGTATGTCATATCTGTGGAGTGATGATGTCATTTCCTGTATGCCATATCTGTGGAGTGATGTAATTTCCTGTATGTCATATCTGTGGAGTGATGTAATTTCCTGTATGTCATATCTGTGAGTGATGTCATTTCCTGTATGTCATATCTGTGGAGTAATGTCATTTCCTGTATGCCATATCTGTGGAGTGATGTCATTTCCTGTATGTCATATCTGTGGAGTGATGTCATTTCCTGTATATCATATCTGTGGAGTGATGTCATTTCCTGTATGTGATGTCATTTCCTGTATGTCATATCTGTGGAGTAATGTCATTTCCTGTATATCATATCTGTGGAGTGATGTCATTTCCTGTATGTCATATCTGTGAGTGATGTCATTTCCTGTATGTCATATCTGTGGAGTGATGTCATTTCCTGTATGTCATATCTGTGGAGTGATGTCATTTCCTGTATGTCATATCTGTGGAGTGATGTCATTTCCTGTATGTGATGTCATTTCCTGTATGTCATATCTGTGGAGTGATGATGTCATTTCCTGTATGTCATATCTGTGGAATGATGATGTCATTTCCTGTATGCCATATCTGTGAAGTGATGATGTCATTTCCTGTATGTCATATCTGTGGAATGATGATGTCATTTCCTGTATGTCATATCTGTGGAGTGATGATGTAATTTCCTGTATGCCATATCTGTGGAGTGATGTCTCTCCAGCTGGTGACGGAGCTCCTCTCCGGGATGCGGGTGGTGAAGTTCTACACATGGGAGGAGCACTTTGTCCGTCGGGTGTCCCAGTTACGGGATCAGGAGCTGCGGAGCCTTCGTGCCATTAAGCTTCTGGACGCGGTGTGTGTTTACCTGTGGGCAGCGCTGCCCGTCCTCGTATCAATCATCACATTCATCACGTACGTGCTACTGGGGCACCAGCTGACTGCCGCCAAGGTGAGTGCAATAGTACCCAGGCACAGCAAACAATACCCCCACCCTCTACTCTGACAACCACCCCTCCCAGCCACCTCCTTAATACTATCTACCCATCCTAACCCTGACCACCTCACTCACCCCACCCCTTCTCCACTAATCTACTCTCCACCCACCTGACACCGCCCACTCCCTGTCCTCTCTATATTGTGTTCTCCCCGTCCTCTCTCCATTGTGTTCTCCCTGTCCTCTCTATATTGTGTTCTCCCCGTCCTCTCTCCATTGTGTTCTCCCTGTCCTCTCTCCATTGTGTTCTCCTCGTCCTCTCTCCATTGTGTTCTCCTCGTCCTCTCTCCATTGTGTTCTCCCCGTCCTCTCTCCATTGTGTTCTCCCTGTCCTCTCCCCATTGTGTTCTCCTCGTCCTCTCTCCATTGTGTTCTCCTCGTCCTCTCTCCATTGTGTTCTCCCCGTCCTCTCTCCATTGTGTTCTCCCTGTCCTCTCCCCATTGTGTTCTCGTCCTCTCTATATTGTGTTCTCCCCGTCCTCTCTCCATTGTGTTCTCCTCGTCCTCTCCCCATTGTTTTCTCCCTGTCCTCTCTGTATTGTGTTCTCCCCGTCCTCTCTATATTGTGTTCTCCCCGTCCTCTCTTTATTGTGTTCTCCCCGTCCTCTCTATATTGTGTTCTCCCTCTCCTCTCTAAATTGTGTTCTCCCCGTCCTCTCTATATTGTGTTCTCCCCGTCCTCTCTATATTGTGTTCTCCCTGTCCTCTCTATATTGTGTTCTCCCTGTTCTCTCTATATTGTGTTCTCCCTGTTCTCTCTATATTGTGTTCTCCCTGTCCTCTCTATATTGTGTTCTCCCTGTCCTCTCTCCATTGTGTTCTCCCTGTCCTCTCTCCATTGTGTTCTCCCTGTCCTCTCTCCATTGTGTTCTCCCTGTCCTCTCTCCATTGTGTTCTCCCTGTCCTCTCTCCATTGTGTTCTCCCTGTCCTCTCTCCATTGTGTTCTCCCTGTCCTCTCTCCATTGTGTTCTCCCTGTCCTCTCTCCATTGTGTTCTCCCTGTCCTCTCTCCATTGTGTTCTCCCTGTCCTCTCTCCATTGTGTTCTCCCTGTCCTCTCTCCATTGTGTTCTCCCTGTCCTCTCTCCATTGTGTTCTCCCTGTCCTCTCTATATTGTGTTCTCCCTGTCCTCTCTCCATTGTGTTCTCCCCGTCCTCTCTCCATTGTGTTCTCCCCGTCCTCTCTATATTGTGTTCTCCCCGTCCTCTTTATATTGTGTTCTCCCTGTCCTCTCTAAATTGTGTTCTCCCTGTCCTCTCTCCATTGTGTTCTCCCCGTCCTCTCTATATTGTGTTCTCCCTGTTCTCTAAATTGTGTTCTCCCCGTCCTCTCTATATTGTGTTCTCCCCGTCCTCTCTCCATTGTGTTCTCCCTGTCCTCTCTTCATTGTGTTCTCCCTGTCCTCTCTATATTGTGTTCTCCCTGTCCTCTCTATATTGTGTTCTCCCTGTCCTCTCTATATTGTGTTCTCCCTGTCCTCTCTCCATTGTGTTCTCCCTGTCCTCTCTATATTGTGTTCTCCCCGTCCTCTCTCCATTGTGTTCTCCCTGTCCTCTCTATATTGTGTTCTCCCCGTCCTCTCTATATTGTGTTCTCCCAGTCCTCTCTATATTGTGTTCTCCCCGTCCTCTCTATATTGTGTTCTCCCTGTCCTCTCTCCATTGTGTTCTCCCCATCCTCTCTCCATTGTGTTCTCCCCGTCCTCTCTCCATTGTGTTCTCCCTGTCCTCTCTATATTGTGTTCTCCCTGTCCTCTCTATATTGTGTTCTCCCCGTCCTCTCTATATTGTGTTCTCCCAGTCCTCTCTATATTGTGTTCTCCCCGTCCTCTCTATATTGTGTTCTCCCTGTCCTCTCTCCATTGTGTTCTCCCCATCCTCTCTCCATTGTGTTCTCCCCGTCCTCTCTCCATTGTGTTCTCCCTGTCCTCTCTATATTGTGTTCTCCCTGTCCTCTCTATATTGTGTTCTCCCCGTCCTCTCTATATTGTGTTCTCCCCGTCCTCTCTATATTGTGTTCTCCCTGTCCTCTCTATATTGTGTTCTCCCCGTCCTCTCTATATTGTGTTCTCCCCGTCCACTCTATATTGTGTTCTCCCCGTCCTCTCTCCATTGTGGTCTCCCCGTCCTCTCTATATTGTGTTCTCCCCGTCCTCTCTATATTGTGTTCTCCCCGTCCACTCTATATTGTGTTCTCCCCGTCCTCTCTCCATTGTGTTCTCCCCGTCCTCTCTATATTGTGTTCTCCCGTCCTCTCTATATTGTGTTCTCCCCGTCCTCTCTCCATTGTGTTCTCCCTGTCCTCTCTATATTGTGTTCTCCCCGTCCTCTCTATATTGTGTTCTCCCAGTCCTCTCTATATTGTGTTCTCCCCGTCCTCTCTATATTGTGTTCTCGCTGTCCTATCTCCATTGTGTTCTCCCCGTCCTCTCTCCATTGTGTTCTCCCCGTCCTCTCTCCATTGTGTTCTCCCCGTCCTCTCTCCATTGTGTTCTCCCTGTCCTCTCTATATTGTGTTCTCCCTGTCCTCTCTATATTGTGTTCTCCCCGTCCTCTCTCCATTGTGTTCTCCCTGTCCTCTCTCCATTGTGTTCTCCCTGTCCTCTCTCCATTGTGTTCTCCCAGTCCTCTCTATATTGTGTTCTCCCCGTCCACTCTATATTGTGTTCTCCCCGTCCTCTCTCCATTGTGTTCTCCCCGTCCTCTCTATATTGTGTTCTCCCGTCCTCTCTATATTGTGTTCTCCCCGTCCTCTCTCCATTGTGTTCTCCCCGTCCTCTCTCCATTGTGTTCTCCCCGTCCTCTCTCCATTGTGTTCTCCCTGTCCTCTCTATATTGTGTTCTCCCTGTCCTCTCTATATTGTGTTCTCCCCGTCCTCTCTATATTGTGTTCTCCCCGTCCTCTCTATATTGTGTTCTCCCTGTCCTCTCTATATTGTGTTCTCCCCGTCCTCTCTATATTGTGTTCTCCCCGTCCACTCTATATTGTGTTCTCCCCGTCCTCTCTCCATTGTGTTCTCCCCGTCCTCTCTATATTGTGTTCTCCCGTCCTCTCTATATTGTGTTCTCCCTGTCCTCTCTATATTGTGTTCTCCCTGTCCTCTCTCCATTGTGTTCTCCCAGTCCTCTCTATATTGTGTTCTCCCCGTCCTCTCTATATTGTGTTCTCCCCGTCCTCTCTATATTGTGTTCTCCCCGTCCTCTCTATATTGTGTTCTCCCCGTCCTCTCTATATTGTGTTCTCCCCGTCCTCTCTATATTGTGTTCTCCCCGTCCTCTCTATATTGTGTTCTCCCCGTCCTCTCTATATTGTGTTCTCCCCGTCCTCTCTATATTGTGTTCTACCAGTCCTCTCTATATTGTGTTCTCCCCGTCCTCTCTATATTGTGTTCTCCCTGTCCTCTCTATATTGTGTTCTCCCCGTCCTCTCTATATTGTGTTCTCCCCGTCCTCTCTATATTGTGTTCTCCCCGTCCTCTCTATATTGTGTTCTCCCCGTCCTCTCTCCATTGTGTTCTCCCCGTCCTCTCTCCATTGTGTTCTCCCTGTCCTCTCTCCATTGTGTTCTCCCCGTCCTCTCTATATTGTGTTCTCCCTGTCCGCTCTATATTGTGTTCTCCCTGTCCGCTCTATATTGTGTTCTCCCCGTCCTCTCTCCATTGTGTTCTCCCAGTCCTCTCTATATTGTGTTCTCCTCGTCCTCTCTATATTGTGTTCTCCCAGTCCTCTCTATATTGTGTTCTCCCAGTCCTCTCTATATTGTGTTCTCCCAGTCCTCTCTCCATTGTGTTCTCCATGTCCTCTTTCCATTGTGTTCTCCCAGTCCTCTCTATATTGTGTTCTCCCAGTCCTCTCTATATTGTGTTCTCCATGTCCTCTTTCCATTGTGTTCTCCCCGTCCTCTCTATATTGTGTTCTCCCCGTCCTCTCTATATTGTGTTCTCCCCGTCCTCTCTATATTGTGTTCTCCCCGTCCTCTCTATATTGTGTTCTCCCTGTCCTCTCTATATTGTGTTCTCCCCGTCCTCTCTATATTGTGTTCTCCCCGTCCTCTCTATATTGTGTTCTCCCTGTCCTCTCTATATTGTGTTCTCCCCGTCCTCTCTATATTGTGTTCTCCCCGTCCACTCTATATTGTGTTCTCCCCGTCCTCTCTCCATTGTGTTCTCCCCGTCCTCTCTATATTGTGTTCTCCCGTCCTCTCTATATTGTGTTCTCCCTGTCCTCTCTATATTGTGTTCTCCCTGTCCTCTCTCCATTGTGTTCTCCCCGTCCTCTCTATATTGTGTTCTCCCCGTCCTCTCTATATTGTGTTCTCCCCGTCCTCTCTATATTGTGTTCTCCCCGTCCTCTCTATATTGTGTTCTCCCCGTCCTCTCTATATTGTGTTCTCCCCGTCCTCTCTATATTGTGTTCTCCCCGTCCTCTCTATATTGTGTTCTCCCCGTCCTCTCTATATTGTGTTCTCCCCGTCCTCTCTATATTGTGTTCTCCCCGTCCTCTCTATATTGTGTTCTCCCCGTCCTCTCTATATTGTGTTCTCCCCGTCCTCTCTATATTGTGTTCTCCCCGTCCTCTCTATATTGTGTTCTCCCCGTCCTCTCTATATTGTGTTCTCCCCGTCCTCTCTCCATTGTGTTCTCCCTGTCCTCTCTCCATTGTGTTCTCCCCGTCCTCTCTATATTGTGTTCTCCCCGTCCTCTCTATATTGTGTTCTCCCTGTCCGCTCTCCATTGTGTTCTCCCCGTCCTCTCTCCATTGTGTTCTCCCAGTCCTCTCTATATTGTGTTCTCCCAGTCCTCTCTATATTGTGTTCTCCTCGTCCTCTCTATATTGTGTTCTCCCAGTCCTCTCTATATTGTGTTCTCCCAGTCCTCTCTATATTGTGTTCTCCCAGTCCTCTCTCCATTGTGTTCTCCATGTCCTCTTTCCATTGTGTTCTCCCAGTCCTCTCTATATTGTGTTCTCCCCGTCCTCTCTATATTGTGTTCTCCCCGTCCTCTCTATATTGTGTTCTCCATGTCCTCTTTCCATTGTGTTCTCCCAGTCCTCTCTATATTGTGTTCTCCCCGTCCTCTCTATATTGTGTTCTCCCAGTCCTCTCTATATTGTGTTCTCCCCGTCCTCTCTATATTGTGTTCTCCCCGTCCTCTCTATATTGTGTTCTCCCCGTCCTCTCTATATTGTGTTCTCCCTGTCCTCTCTATATTGTGTTCTCCCAGTCCTCTCTATATTGTGTTCTCCCTGTCCTCTCTATATTGTGTTCTCCCCGTCCTCTCTATATTGTGTTCTCCCCGTCCTCTCTCCATTGTGTTCTCCCCGTCCTCTCTATATTGTGTTCTCCCAGTCCTCTCTATATTGTGTTCTCCCCGTCCTCTCTATATTGTGTTCTCCCTGTCCTCTCTATATTGTGTTCTCCCAGTCCTCTCTATATTGTGTTCTCCCTGTCCTCTCTATATTGTGTTCTCCCAGTCCTCTCTATATTGTGTTCTCCCCGTCCTCTCTCCATTGTGTTCTCCCTGTCCTCTCTATATTGTGTTCTCCCCGTCCTCTCTATATTGTGTTCTCCCCGTCCTCTCTATATTGTGTTCTCCCCGTCCTCTCTATATTGTGTTCTCCCTGTCCTCTCTATATTGTGTTCTCCCCGTCCTCTCTATATTGTGTTCTCCCCGTCCTCTCTATATTGTGTTCTCCCCGTCCTCTCTATATTGTGTTCTCCCAGTCCTCTCTATATTGTGTTCTCCCCGTCCTCTCTCCATTGTGTTCTCCCTGTCCTCTCTATATTGTGTTCTCCCCGTCCTCTCTCCATTGTGTTCTCCCCGTCCTCTCTATATTGTGTTCTCCCTGTCCTCTCTATATTGTGTTCTCCCCGTCCTCTCTATATTGTGTTCTCCCCGTCCTCTCTATATTGTGTTCTCCCAGTCCTCTTTCCATTGTGTTCTCCCTGTCCTCTCTCCATTGTGTTCTCCCAGTCCTCTCTATATTGTGTTCTCCCCGTCCTCTCTATATTGTGTTCTCCCCGTCCTCTCTATATTGTGTTCTCCCCGTCCTCTCTATATTGTGTTCTCCCCGTCCTCTCTATATTGTGTTCTCCCCGTCCTCTCTCCATTGTGTTCTCCCTGTCCTCTCTATATTGTGTTCTCCCTGTCCTCTCTATATTGTGTTCTCCCCGTCCTCTCTATATTGTGTTCTCCCCGTCCTCTCTATATTGTGTTCTCCCCGTCCTCTCTATATTGTGTTCTCCCTGTCCTCTCTATATTGTGTTCTCCCAGTCCTCTCTATATTGTGTTCTCCCCGTCCTCTCTATATTGTGTTCTCCCAGTCCTCTTTCCATTGTGTTCTCCCCGTCCTCTCTATATTGTGTTCTCCCTGTCCTCTCTATATTGTGTTCTCCCCGTCCTCTCTCCGTTGTCCCCGTTCTGTCCCGGGCCCTTGTCCTGATTGGGCCCCTCTTTTCCTCTCTCTTAGGTCTTCACCTCCTTGGCCCTGGTGGGGTTGCTAATTCTCCCCCTCAATAACTTTCCCTGGGTGCTGAACGGCGTTTTGGAGGCCAAGGTTTCCCTGGATCGGGTGCAGTCTTTCCTAGCGCTCCCGGAGCAGGACATGCTGCGCTACTACCGCTGTGAAGGTAAAGCTCGGGATTCTGGGGCTTCTCCACCGCTGGTCTCCTGACCTGATGTCTCTGATATCTTCCTTCTATCAGCTTCTTCTAGAGATGTTGCCGTGGAGATGAGAAATGCTTCCTTCTCCTGGGGGTCAGAGGTCATCAAGGATTCCGGATCTTTCACACTCTTCATCCAGAATCTGTCTGTGAAAAAGGTGAAAATGGTGTCTGCAGACTCCACACGAGAATCCTCCGCCATGATTGTCTTATCCCCCAGAGCTGCACTCACTATTCTGCTGTTACATCATGAATTACCCTCCAGAGCTGCACTCACTATTCTGCTGTTACATTAAGTATTACCCTCCAGAGCTGCACTCACTATTCTGCTGTTACATCATGAATTACCCTCCAGAGCTGCACTCACTATTCTGCTGTTACATTAAGTATTACCCTCCAGAGCTGCACTCACTATTCTGCTGTTACATTAAGTATTACCCTCCAGAGCTGCACTCACTATTCTGCTGTTACATTAAGTATTACCCTCCAGAGCTGCACTCACTATTCTGCTGTTACATCATGTCTTATCCCCCAGAGCTGCACTCACTATTCTGCTGTTACATTATGTATTACCCTCCAGAGCTGCACTCACTATTCTGCTGTTACATTATGTATTACCCTCCAGAGCTGCACTCACTATTCTGCTGTTACATTATGTCTTATCCCCCAGAGCTGCACTCACTATTCTGCTGTTACATTATGTATTACCCTCCAGAGCTGCACTCACTATTCTGCTGTTACATTATGTATTACCCTCCAGAGCTGCACTCACTATTCTGCTGTTACATCATGTTTTATCCCCCAGAGCTGCACTCACTATTCTGCTGTTACATCATGTCTTATCCCCCAGAGCTGCACTCACTATTCTGCTGTCACATCATGTATTACCCTCCAGAGCTGCACTCACTATTCTGCTGTTACATCATGTCTTATCCCCCAGAGCAGCACTCACTATTCTGCTGTTACATCATGTTTTATCCCCCAGAGCTGCACTCACTATTCTGCTGCTACATCATGTCTTATCCTCCAGAGCTGCACTCACTATTCTGCTGTTACATCATGTCTTATCCCCCAGAGCTGCACTCACTATTCTGCTGTCACATCATGTATTACCCTCCATAGCTGCACTCACTATTCCGCTGTTACATCATGTCTTATCCCCCAGAGCAGCACTCACTATTCTGCTGTTACATCCTGTCTTATCCCCCATAGCTGCACTCACTATTCTGCTGTTACATCCTGTCTAATCCTTCAGAGCTGCACTCACTTTTCTGCTGTTACATCATGTTTTATCCTCCAGAACTGCACTCACTATTCTGTTGTTGCATTATGTCTTATCCTCCAGAGCTGCACTCACTATTCTGCTGTTACATCATGTCTTATATGCTGTTACATCATGTCTTATCCTTCAGAGCTGCACTCACTATTCTGCTGTTACATCATGTCTTATATGCTGTTACATCATGTCTTATCCTCCAGAGCTGCACTCACTATTCTGCTGTTACATCATGTCTTATATGCTGTTACATCATGTCTTATCCTTCAGAGCTGCACTCACTATTCTGCTGTTACATCATGTCTTATATGCTGTTACATCATGTCTTATCCTCCAGAGCTGCACTCACTATTCTGCTGTTACATCATGTCTTATATGCTGTTACATCATGTCTTATCCTCCAGAGCTGCACTCACTATTCTGCTGTTACATCATGTCTTATATGCTGTTACATCATGTCTTATCCTCCAGAGCTGCACTCACTATTCTGCTGTTACATCATGTCTTAATTTCCAGAGCTGCACTCACTATTCTGCTGTTACATCATGTCTTATCCTCCAGAGCTGCACTCACTATTCTGCTGTTACATCATGTCTTATCCTCCAGAGCTGCACTCACTATTCTGCTGTTACATCGGGTCTTATCCTCCAGAGCTGCACTCACTATTCTGCTGTTACATCGGGTCTTATCCTCCAGAGCTGCACTCACTATTCTGCTGTTACATCGGGTCTTATCCTCCAGAGCTGCACTCACTATTCTGCTGTTACATCATGTCTTATCCCCCAGAGCTGCACTCACTATTCTGCTGTCACATCATGTATTACCCTCCAGAGCTGCAATCACTATTCTGCTGTTACATCATGTCTTATCCCCCAGAGCAGCACTCACTATTCTGCTGTTACATCATGTTTTATCCCCCAGAGCTGCACTCACTATTCTGCTGTTACATCATGTCTTATCCCCCAGAGCTGCACTCACTATTCTGCTGTCACATCATGTCTTATCCTCCAGAGCTGCACTCACTATTCTTCTGTTACATCATGTCTTATCCTCCAGAGCTGCACTCACTATTCTGCTGCTACATCATGTCTTATCCTCCAGAGCTGCACTCACTATTCTGCTGTTACATCATGTCTTATCCTCCAGAGCTGCACTCACTATTCTGCTGTTACATCATGTCTTATCCTCCAGAGCTGCACTCACTATTCTGCTGTTACATCGGGTCTTATCCTCCAGAGCTGCACTCACTATTCTGCTGCTACATCATGTCTTATCCTCCAGAGCTGCACTCACTATTCTGCTGTTACATCATGTCTTATCCTCCAGAGCTGCACTCACTATTCTGCTGTTACATCATGTCTTATCCTCCAGAGCTGCACTCACTATTCTGCTGTTACATCGGGTCTTATCCTCCAGAGCTGCACTCACTATTCTGCTGCTACATCATGTCTTATCCTCCAGAGCTGCACTCACTATTCTGCTGTTACATCATGTCTTATCCTCCAGAGCTGCACTCACTATTCTGCTGTTACATCATGTCTTATCCTCCAGATCTGCACTCACTATTCTGCTGTTACATCATGTCTTATCCTGCAGAGCTGCACTCACTATTCTGCTGTAACATCATGTCTTATCCTCCAGAGCTGCACTCACTATTCTGCTGTTACATCATGTCTTATCCTCCAGAGCTGCACTCACTATTCTGCTGTGACAGTGAAGGCTGTATGATGGCTGTGATAAGTTATCTGTCCTTGCAGGGCACACTGCTGGCGGTTGTGGGGAGGGTCGGCTGTGGTAAGAGCTCTCTGCTGTCAGCAATCACCGGAGAACTCACCAGGTATCGGCCGCTCACGGACACAAAGGGGCAGCGTACGGTAAACCAATAATAATCCGCGTTCTCTGTTCTTGTCGCAGACTGGGCGGAGACTTGTTTGTCGCCCACCAGGAGTTTGGATTCGGTTTTGTTGCGCAGGAATCGTGGATCCAATTCGCCACCATCCGGGAGAACATCCTGTTTGGGAAGGAATATGACGAGCGGCTGTACCGGGCGGTGCTGGAGGCCTGCGCCCTGACCCAGGATCTCAGCGTGAGTGACGGCGACTAGTATAGGAGATTAATAATTAAATAAACATATAGATACAACACTTCCAGTACTTAGCTGCTGTATGCTCCACAGCAGGGGTCTCAAACTGGTGGCCCTCCAGATATAGAAAAACTTCAACTCCCAGCATTCCCAGACAACTGTTAGCTGCAGCCAAGGCTGTCTGGGCCTGTCCTGCTGGGGTTGAACTTTTGTAACGTCTGGAGGGCCACCAGTTTGGGACCCCTGCTCCACAGGAAGTTGTGTAGTTCTTTCCAGTCTAACTACAGTGCTCTCTGCTGACACCTCTGTCCATGTTAGGAACTGTCCAGAGCAGGAGAGGTTTGCTATGGGAATGTTCTTGTACTCTGGACAGTTCCTGACATGGACAGAGGTGTCAGCAGAGAGCACTGTGGTCAGACTTGAAAGAACTACACAACTTTCTGTGGAGCATATAGCAGCTGATAAGTACTGGAACGGTTAAGATTTTTATATAGGGGTAATTTTTTTTCCACCGGAGTACCCCTTTAATAAAACTGAGAATTT
Organism: Hyla sarda; assembly: GCF_029499605.1. Taxonomy (NCBI): domain Eukaryota; kingdom Metazoa; phylum Chordata; class Amphibia; order Anura; family Hylidae; genus Hyla; species Hyla sarda. The sequence goes on from NW_026610902.1 coordinate 58,151, forward strand.
ATAAACAATCATCAGTCATATATATATATATATATATACGAGAATAATAATAATTTATAAACACTTATCAGTCATATCTATATATACGAGAATAATAATAATAATAATAATTTATAAACAATCATCAGTCATATATATATACGAGAATATTAATAATTTATAAACACTCATCAATCATATCTACAGTGGGGATCAAAAGTTTGGGCCCCCAGGTAAAAAATTTGTATTAATGTCCATAAAGAAGCCAAGGAAAGATGGAAAAATCTCCAAAAGGCATCAAATTACAGATTAGACCTTCTTATAATATGTCACCAAAAGTTACATTTTATTTCCATCATTTACACTTTCATAATAACAGAAAACAAAAAAATGGCGTCTGCAAAAGTTTGTGCCCCCTGCAGAATTTATAGCATGCACTGCGCCCTTTATACAGCTGACACCTGGGTCATGGATTGTTCTCTATCATCTGGGAAGACCACGTGATGTCATCTCATAAATACCCAGACCCATCTGACCTTGCCCCAACAATCAGCACCACTGGTTCTTCTAAGCAGTTGTCTAGAAATCTGAAACTGAAAATAGTTGACGCTCACAAAGCTGGAGAAGGCGATAAGAAGATAGCAAAACGTTTTCAGATGTCAATATCCTCTGTTCGGAATGTAATTAAGAAATGGCAGTCATCAGGAACAGTGGACGTTAAAGCAAGATCTGGAAGACCAAGAAAAATATCAGACAGAACAGCTCGTAGGATTGTGAGAAAAACAATTCAAACCCCACGTTTGACTGCACAATCCCTCCAGAAAAATCTGGCAGACACTGGAGTTGTGGTTCACTATTCCACTATAAAGAGATACTTGTACAAATATGGTCTTCATGGAAGAGTCATCAGAAGAAAACCTCTTCTACGTCCTCACCACAAAAATCAGCGTTTGACCTTTGCAAATGAACATATAGACAAGCCTGATGCATTTTGGAAACAAGTTCTGTGGACCGATCAGGTTAAAATTGAACTTTTTGGCCGGAATGAGCAAAGGTACGTTTGGAGAAGAAGGGGAACAGAATTTAATGAAAACAACCTCTGTCCAACTTTTAAGCATGGGGGTGGATCAATGATGCTTTGGGGTTGTATTGCAGCCAGTGGCACAGGGAACATCTCACGAGTAGAAGGAAAAATGGATTCAAAATAATTTCAGCAAATTTTGGATGCTAACTTGATGCCATCTGTGAAAAAGCTGAAGTTAAAGAGAGGATGGCTTCTACAAATGGAGAATGATCCTAAACACACCTCGAAATCCACGGGGGATTACATCAAGAGGCGTAAACTGAAGGTTTTGCCATGGCCTTCACAATCTCCTGACCTCAACATAATTGAAAATCTATGGATAGACCTTAACCTGTTAAGGACCCAGGGCGTACCTGTACGTCCTGAGTCCGCTCCCGTTCTATAACGGGGGGCCACAGCGTCTAAAGTGAAAGTGAAACTGTTGTAGATTAACTCATCGTTCTTGTACATAATGTATATACCGAAGCGTAGAGAAATAACTCAGACAGAGCCATTGTGCTTTAGCGTTCTGTGTGCTGTCCACTGGTCTTTATTTCAAATCGTTCAAGCTCATATCACCTTTGTCATTAACATAAGTTCCCACCCCCTGCTAGGGGATGTTCCAGCATTTAGGGAGTGTGAAAATATCATGAGGAATGTGCCTTGTCCTCATGGCACTCCACTTCCTGTAACTTTCCCTTTATTCAAAGTCTTCACACGATGGGAGGAGTCCAGAGCAGATATCGGAAGGAGCAGAGGGGGGAAACAGATGGGGAAGGGGGCTCCTAAATGAATCATTTTTTACATAGATAAATCTATTACAAGCCCCCCTAGAAAATGATCATTCTACCTTTCCCTAATTTCCATCATCCTATCTCATCTGCCCCAATGTGTTTTCTCGAAGGTTTCACTGTACTTTAGACGACACATGGCTTGTCCATGGACCCCCTTAGCCTCAGACTTTACACATATGGAGTCAGATGCTGTCCCTATGGGTCACTGGTGTTATAGATGGAAGCTCTGTAATGGGGTATAGGCCTCATCTGTAATCTCAGGGTCCACATTTGTCATCACTGGTGTTATAGATGGAAGCTCTGTAATGGGGTATAGGCTTCATCTGTAATCTCAGGGTCCACATTTGTCATCACTGGTGTTATAGATGGAAGCTCTGTAATGGGGTATAGGCTTCATCTGTAATCTCAGGGTCCACATTTGTCATCACTGGTGTTATAGATGGAAGCTCTGTAATGGGGTATAGGCTTCATCTGTAATCTCAGGGTCCACATTTGTCATCACTGGTGTTATAGATGGAAGCTCTGTAATGGGGTATAGGCTTCATCTGTAATCTCAGGGTCCACATTTGTCATCACTGGTGTTATAGATGGAAGCTCTGTAATGGGGTATAGGCTTCATCTGTAATCTCAGGGTCCACATTTGTCATCACTGGTGTTATAGATGGAAGCTCTGTAATGGGGTATAGGCCTCATCTGTAATCTCAGGGTCCACATTTGTCATCACTGGTGTTATAGATGGAAGCTCTGTAATGGGGTATAGGCTTCATCTGTAATCTCAGGGTCCACATTTGTCATCACTGGTGTTATAGATGGAAGCTCTGTAATGGGGTATAGGCTTCATCTGTAATCTCAGGGTCCACATTTGTCATCACTGGTGTTATAGATGGAAGCTCTGTAATGGGGTATAGGCTTCATCTGTAATCTCAGGGTCCACATTTGTCATCACTGGTGTTATAGATCGAAGCTCTGTAATAGGGTATAGGCCTCATCTGTAATCTCAGGGTCCACATTTGTCATCACTGGTGTTATAGATGGAAGCTCTGTAATGGGGTATAGGCTTCATCTGTAATCTCAGGGTCCACATTTGTCATCACTGGTGTTATAGATGGAAGCTCTGTAATGGGGTATAGGTCTCATCTGTAATCTCAGGGTCCACATTTGTCATCACTGGTGTTATAGATGGAAGCTCTGTAATGGGGTATAGGCTTCATCTGTAATCTCAGGGTCCACATTTGTCATCACTGGTGTTATAGATGGAAGCTCTGTAATGGGGTATAGGCTTCATCTGTAATCTCAGAGTCCACATTTGTCATCACTGGTGTTATAGATGGAAGCTCTGTAATGGGGTATAGGCCTCATCTGTAATCTCAGGGTCCACATTTGTCATCACTGGTGTTATAGATGGAAGCTCTGTAATGGGGTATAGGCCTCATCTGTAATCTCAGGGTCCACATTTGTCATCACTGGTGTTATAGATGGAAGCTCTGTAATGGGGTATAGGCCTCATCTGTAATCTCAGAGTCCACATTTGTCATCACTGGTGTTATAGATGGAAGCTCTGTAATGGGGTATAGGCTTCATCTGTAATCTCAGAGTCCACATTTGTCATCACTGGTGTTATAGATGGAAGCTCTGTAATGGGGTATAGGCTTCATCTGTAATCTCAGGGTCCACATTTGTCATCACTGGTGTTATAGATGGAAGCTCTGTAATGGGGTATAGGCTTCATCTGTAATCTCAGGGTCCACATTTGTCATCACTGGTGTTATAGATGGAAGCTCTGTAATGGGGTATAGGTCTCATCTGTAATCTCAGGGTCCACATTTGTCATCACTGGTGTTATAGATGGAAGCTCTGTAATGGGGTATAGGCTTCATCTGTAATCTCAGGGTCCACATTTGTCATCACTGGTGTTATAGATGGAAGCTCTGTAATGGGGTATAGGCTTCATCTGTAATCTCAGGGTCCACATTGTCATCACTGGTGTTATAGATGGAAGCTCTGTAATGGGGTATAGGCTTCATCTGTAATCTCAGGGTCCACATTTGTCATCACTGGTGTTATAGATGGAAGCTCTGTAATGGGGTATAGGCCTCATCTGTAATCTCAGGGTCCACATTTGTCATCACTGGTGTTATAGATGGAAGCTCTGTAATGGGGTATAGGCCTCATCTGTAATCTCAGGGTCCACATTTGTCATCACTGGCATTCTTGTCGGTCGTCTCACACTTCTTCTTTAGGCAAAACACAACAAAGCAAGATTATTAGAATTATAAGTATGGTTATTTTACCGGTCCTATATTGGCTGAGATATACGCGCAACAAGTCTCCCAAACATCTTGTATACCCCCTTTTTACTTTTACACCATACATCATATCTAATGCACTACCATTTTGGAATATTATAGCGGATGTGACTCTTAGTTGTTCGGCCTGACCTTGAAAAGCATTTACAAAGAAATGTATTAATCTTAGTTGGTTATAATAGATATAATTAATTTTACTCATTACTCCGTCTTTTTATTTGACCTCTAGCTATAAAACTCATCTGGGACCCCCCTTGGGACTCCTTTAATATACACAAAGGGATCAAAACTCCCAGCAGGGGCTGCACGTTTTCCTCTAAAGTGTGGTGTAGATTTCTTTGTAGGTTCGGTAATGGAAGTGTGTATAGGCAGACGTGTCTTGACTAATGTGTATTCCCCAGTTTAATTCCTTTCTAATTTAACTCTAAACTTCATATCCCCAAGTATCCCATACTTTACAATAGTTACCATTTACTCATCCCGCTAGCTAGGTCTATCCTTTCTATAATCTTACACCAAGTATTCCTTTCCTTTATAACATTAGTACTCACAGAAATACTTGTTGCACCCCGCTATTTGTACATGTTCACCTACTGATTCTCCTCATACAACGTCACCTCCTAACAATCCGTTGTGATTATCTTTCCCTTGGGAACAACCATGGTTATGAACAGTTATCAGAGATACATCTATACGGGATCATCATATGCAATCTTCTCTTTCATCTATACGGGATACATCTATACGGGATCATCATATGCAATCTTCTCTTTCATCTATACGGGATACATCTATACGGGATCATCATATGCAATCTTCTCTTTCATCTATACGGGATACATCTATATGGGATCATCATATGCAATCTTCTCTTTCATCTATACGGGATACATCTATACGGGACCATCATATGCAATCTTCTCTTTCATCTATACGGGATACATCTATACGGGACCATCATATGCAATCTTCTCTTTCATCTATACGGGATACATCTATATGGGATCATCATATGCAATCTTCTCTTTCATCTATACGGGATACATCTATACGGGATCATCATATGCAATCTTCTCTTTCATCTATATGGGATACATCTATATGGGATCATCATATGCAATCTTCTCTTTCATCTATACGGGATAAATCTATACGGGATCATCATATGCAATCTTCTCTTTCATCTATACGGGATACATCTATACGGGATCATCATATGCAATCTTCTCTTTCATCTATACGGGATACATCTATACGGGATCATCATATGCAATCTTCTCTTTCATCTATACGGGATACATCTATACGGGACCATCATATGCAATCTTCTCTTTCATCTATACGGGATACATCTATACGGGACCATCATATGCAATCTTCTCTTTCATCTATACGGGATACATCTATACGGGATCATCATATGCAATCTTCTCTTTCATCTATACGGGATACATCTATACGGGATCATCATATGCAATCTTCTCTTTCATCTATACGGGACCATCATATGCAATCTTCTCTTTCATCTATACGGGATACATCTATACGGGATCATCATATGCAATCTTCTTTTTCATCTATACGGGATACATCTATACGGGATCATCATATGCAATCTTCTCTTTCATCTATACGGGACCATCATATGCAATCTTCTCTTTCATCTATACGGGATACATCTATATGGGACCATCATATGCAATCTTCTCTTTCATCTATACGGGATACATCTATACGGGACCATCATATGCAATCTTCTCTTTCATCTATACGGGATACATCTATACGGGACCATCATATGCAATCTTCTCTTTCATCTATATGGGATACATCTATATGGGACCATCATATGCAATCTTCTCTTTCATCTATACGGGATAAATCTATACGGGATCATCATATGCAATCTTCTCTTTCATCTATACGGGATCATCATATGCAATCTTCTCTTTCATCTATACGGGATACATCTATACGGGATCATCATATGCAATCTTCTCTTTCATCTATATGGGATACATCTATACGGGACCATCATATGCAATCTTCTCTTTCATCTATATGGGATCATCATATGCAATCTTCTCTTTCATCTATACGGTATACATCTATACGGGACCATCATATGCAATCTTCTCTTTCATCTATATGGGATACATCTATACGGGATCATCATATGCAATCTTCTCTTTCATCTATACGGGATACATCTATACGGGACCATCATATGCAATCTTCTCTTTCATCTATACGGGATACATCTATACGGGACCATCATATGCAATCTTCTCTTTCATCTATACGGGATACATCTATACGGGATCATCATATGCAATCTTCTCTTTCATCTATACGGGATACATCTATACGGGATCATCATATGCAATCTTCTCTTTCATCTATACGGGATACATCTATACGGGATCATCATATGCAATCTTCTCTTTCATCTATACGGGATACATCTATACGGGACCATCATATGCAATCTTCTCTTTCATCTATACGGGATACATCTATACGGGACCATCATATGCAATCTTCTCTTTCATCTATATGGGATACATGTATACGGGATCATCATATGCAATCTTCTCTTTCATCTATATGGGATACATCTATACGGGACCATCATATGCAATCTTCTCTTTCATCTATACGGGATACATCTATACGGGACCATCATATGCAATCTTCTCTTTCATCTATACGGGATACATCTATACGGGATCATCATATGCAATCTTCTCTTTCATCTATACGGGATACATCTATACGGGATCATCATATGCAATCTTCTCTTTCATCTATATGGGATACATCTATACGGGACCATCATATGCAATCTTCTCTTTCATCTATACGGGATACATCTATACGGGACCATCATATGCAATCTTCTCTTTCATCTATACGGGATACATCTATACGGGACCATCATATGCAATCTTCTCTTTCATCTATACGGGATACATCTATATGGGATCATCATATGCAATCTTCTCTTTCATCTATACGGGATACATCTATACGGGACCATCATATGCAATCTTCTCTTTCATCTATACGGGATACATCTATACGGGATCATCATATGCAATCTTCTCTTTCATCTATACGGGATACATCTATACGGGACCATCATATGCAATCTTCTCTTTCATCTATACGGGATACATCTATATGGGATCATCATATGCAATCTTCTCTTTCATCTATACGGGATACATCTATACGGGATCATCATATGCAATCTTCTCTTTCATCTATACGGGATACATCTATACGGGACCATCATATGCAATCTTCTCTTTCATCTATACGGGATAAATCTATACGGGACCATCATATGCAATCTTCTCTTTCATCTATACGGGATACATCTATACGGGATCATCATATGCAATCTTCTCTTTCATCTATACGGGACCATCATATGCAATCTTCTCTTTCATCTATACGGGATACATCTATACGGGACCATCATATGCAATCTTCTCTTTCATCTATACGGGATACATCTATACGGGACCATCATATGCAATCTTCTCTTTCATCTATACGGGATACATCTATATGGGATCATCATATGCAATCTTCTCATTCATCTATACGGGATACATCTATACGGGACCATCATATGCAATCTTCTCTTTCATCTATACGGGATACATCTATATGGGATCATCATATGCAATCTTCTCATTCATCTATACGGGATACATCTATATGGGATCATCATATGCAATCTTCTCATTCATCTATACGGGATACATCTATACGGGACCATCATATGCAATCTTCTCTTTCATCTATACAGGATACATCTATATGGGATCATCATATGCAATCTTCTCATTCATCTATACGGGATACATCTATATGGGATCATCATATGCAATCTTCTCATTCATCTATACGGGATACATCTATACGGGACCATCATATGCAATCTTCTCTTTCATCTATACAGGATACATCTATATGGGATCATCATATGCAATCTTCTCATTCATCTATACGGGATACATCTATATGGGACCATCATATGCAATCTTCTCATTCATCTATACGGGATACATCTATACGGGACCATCATATGCAATCTTCTCATTCATCTATACGGGATACATCTATATGGGATCATCATATGCAATCTTCTCATTCATCTATACGGGATACATCTATACGGGACCATCATATGCAATCTTCTCTTTCATCTATACAGGATACATCTATATGGGATCATCATATGCAATCTTCTCTTTCATCTATACGGGATACATCTATACGGGATCATCATATGCAATCTTCTCTTTCATCTATACGGGATACATCTATATGGGATCATCATATGCAATCTTCTCTTTCATCTATACGGGATACATCTATACGGGATCATCATATGCAATCTTCTATTTCATCTATACGGGATACATCTATACGAGACCATCATATGCAATCTTCTCTTTCATCTATACGGGATACATCTATACGGGATCATCATATGCAATCTTCTCTTTCATCTATACGGGATACATCTATATGGGATCATCATATGCAATCTTCTCTTTCATCTATATGGGATACATCTATATGGGATCATCATATGCAATCTTCTCTTTCATCTATACGGGATCATCATATGCAATCTTCTCTTTCATCTATACGGGATCATCATATGCAATCTTCTCTTTCATCTATACGGGATACATCTATACGGGACCATCATATGCAATCTTCTCTTTCATCTATACGGGATACATCTATATGGGATCATCATATGCAATCTTCTCATTCATCTATACGGGATACATCTATACGGGACCATCATATGCAATCTTCTCTTTCATCTATACGGGATACATCTATATGGGATCATCATATGCAATCTTCTCATTCATCTATACGGGATACATCTATATGGGATCATCATATGCAATCTTCTCATTCATCTATACGGGATACATCTATACGGGACCATCATATGCAATCTTCTCTTTCATCTATACAGGATACATCTATATGGGATCATCATATGCAATCTTCTCATTCATCTATACGGGATACATCTATATGGGACCATCATATGCAATCTTCTCATTCATCTATACGGGATACATCTATACGGGACCATCATATGCAATCTTCTCATTCATCTATACGGGATACATCTATATGGGATCATCATATGCAATCTTCTCATTCATCTATACGGGATACATCTATACGGGACCATCATATGCAATCTTCTCTTTCATCTATACAGGATACATCTATATGGGATCATCATATGCAATCTTCTCTTTCATCTATACGGGATACATCTATACGGGATCATCATATGCAATCTTCTCTTTCATCTATACGGGATACATCTATACGGGATCATCATATGCAATCTTCTCTTTCATCTATACGGGATACATCTATACGGGATCATCATATGCAATCTTCTATTTCATCTATACGGGATACATCTATACGAGACCATCATATGCAATCTTCTCTTTCATCTATACGGGATACATCTATACGGGATCATCATATGCAATCTTCTCTTTCATCTATACGGGATACATCTATATGGGATCATCATATGCAATCTTCTCTTTCCTCACTAATTTCCTGCATAGGTTTTGAAGAAATGGGTGACAATTACAGAATCTGAACTAGGTACAGTTTCACAAAAGGTTCTTAATTGTATACTTTACTGTATCTATGGTTAGGGATCAGTACAATTAGACTAGGAGATACTGATATTGACCTACCCCAGGCAGTTAGATGAAGTCTACTCATATTCTCTGAAACAGGTAAGTTGATTATGGAGCGTGTTGGTCAGGTACCTTTATTGTTTTTACCTAGGTCATATGTCAGATGTAAATGATGACGTCTGTACAAACCCTTTTTCTGCATTGTTGAATCCTGAGGCGACCCAATGTACTGACATTACTATGCACATAGTTCCCCTCTGCTTAGTGTATGGGGTCATATGTGTTACCATGGGGTACAAGACTGCTGGCACATACATTTTCTTACCAACTCTCTCCGGATGCCGTCTTTGCCCTGTACCACCTCTTTCTTCTTCCATTGGTCTCTCTCAGCATGCATAGCTGGTTCCTGCAAGAGACCTAACCAGAACATTCCACATTGCCCATCCACCTGTACACTTTGTATCATCATTGTGGGGGAACAGGAGTGCTGCAGCCTTGGCAGCCTCCTCCACCATTCAATCCCCTTGGCTTCTGGGGCTGTTTCCTTCATGTGTCTCTGATCTTTACGATGGCCACTTTCTCTGGCAGCTCTCGGACTTTGAACACTTGAATTACAAATTTACAGATTGGTTCGCTCAATGATTCAAGAACACTCTTACTCCAATAGGCCCATACTTGTGGGCGATAATTAAAGTGTACCCGTACTCATTGTGTCATACCTTTAGATATCTTACACATCTCAGTGAATACCTTCAACTCTACTTCTCTGAACCACCAGCTCAGATCGAGTGGTTTATTGCAGAAGAACTTCATTCTGCGTGTAGTCACCATATATCCTGTCTTATGTATTACATCTTTACATTACTTGGAACAAACTTACATTTATAACTCAGCATCAACCATGGATTCTCCGATATCCTATCATGGCTCTTGAATTTTTTATTTTTTTATTTAATAATTATTATTATTTTTTTAATCTTATAAGTTCAAGACAATCAGCATCTTTGTATTACGCTAAATACCATCATAAAGTTATCCACTTAAAATTGATGTTATTCAAATAAATACAATGTAGAATGTATAGGTATATCACGTTGTATATGCAGGTACTATTATCCAAGTTTAAACAGTAGATTTGTAGTTCCCTCAATTTAATGTGACTGTGTTTCCTTAGACCAAGGCTGTTCTGTCAATCTTCCTATAAGCCCCGCCTTTCTCCTCCCACTCCTCTATGTCACTGGTCACCACCCCTTTGAGTCTGGCATTTTTCTTTCTTTCAGTTTGTTCACTCCTCAGAAATTTGTGAGCAATCAGCGCCTACATGGAGACATACCACACACATGTAACAATACCAGCATTTACAAATACTCAACATACAACACACACAGGGCCCACATTCTCACCAAAAATAAAATGTAAAAGAATAAAAATATATACAGAGCTCCTTCAAAAATTGGGAAAAAAATCATCTTCAATGCGCATTATTTATAATCAATAAACCATTAGCTGATTTTAAATGCTTAAAGTAATATTCATTAATTAAACAGTGATCACTTTTTCATTTATTTTACGTTTTATTTTATTCTCCTTGGCCAAACTTCTCTTGTTACTCCAGACCAGGACAGACATGACAAGACCATAAAAGAGCGGCCGGCCCCATCTATACATTATTTAGGAGGTTCGCAACTGGTGTCAGAATTAACACGGGCACTCTGTCGATTGGTACAGGTACTACTACTCCTATCATGGAACAGTGTGTTCCATGCTGGGAGTAGTAGTGCTACCTAAAAAATTTATTTAATAAAAGTGAAAAACACACACACTCCATTTTTATTATTGATAGCTACATTTTTAGTGCCCTGCCTGCCCACATAAATTGATCTCTGTTTGTTATAATAAAGAAAAAAAAATGTTAATACAATTTTCTCCATCACTACTGTATCTTTTTTAATATATATTTTTTAATAGTACCCTACGAAATTTTATTTAAAAAGTTATATCCATCCCTTTTTTCGATAGCTAAAGTTCATATTTCCTCCCTTATTGACTCCTAAACGGACCATTCTAATAACGGATGCAGGGGGATGACATTTAGTGGCATCCATTTGTGTCGGTTTTTCATCCGTCAGTAACAGCCGTCCGCGGACTCCCGCAGTAGGGGCTACTACTGCTCCCGTCGTGGAAGAGACTTCTTTGCATGGTGGGAGTGGTGGTTCCCCGTCTGCGGGTGGCTGGGGAGAGTATATTAGTGTTTGTGCTACTGCCCCCGTCGTGGAGCAGAGTCTGTTCCATGTTGGGGGTGTTGGTACAGGGGATAAGGTATTGATAGCTCCAGGTATCACTTGAACCAATGCGATCAGCAGTTATAAAGCAGTGGAGTGGGCGGCATGCTCTGCTCCCCTGTGATGTATATAATATAATCAGATAGTCAATTGCATTTCCTTATAAATTTCCCTTTTTTTTTTTTTTATCCATCTTGCATTCCTGCGAAAACAAACTTATTAAGAGATTAATAAAATATCATCAAGTAGTTTCATTAAGACATAATCAAGTACATACACAGTTTCACCTAAATCCATTCACTGCTCATACTCTGTGTATTTCTAATTTATCATATATGTTTCAATTGACTAGATGTGTTAAAAATGGCTGCAGGGGAGTGGAGGTGAGAACTAATTGTATGAACTAAAATGGCTGCAGGGGAGTGGAGGTGAGAACTAATTGTATGAACTAAAATGGCTGCAGGGGAGTGGAGGTGAGAACTAATTGTATGAACTAAAATGGCTGCAGGGGAGTGGAGGTGAGAACTAATTGTATGAACTAAAATGGCTGCAGGGGAGTGGAGGTGAGAACTAATTGTATGAACTAAAATGGCTGCTGGGGGAGGAACTTCACTTTTTTTTTTGTTTTGTTTTTTGGAGTGTAACATGGCTGCCCCCCATAGGAGTGAACACGTGGCAGAGACTAGCAGCCTCATGGAAAGAGAGAGAGGAAAAAGGAAGAAAGAGAAAGAAACATGGAAAATCTGGGTTATGATCTTCAGGTGTCACTCCATAAGGGATTCTTAGCTCCATAATAATAGTATTATACAGACCAATTTTCACACTCCTCCCCCCTGCTTAATACAAAGACTCTCTTTATTGAAAATATGATAATTCTCACCATCCTATCACCAGTTTATAAACAAATGTATGTCTGTACATCGGTGTTAACTTCAATACCTAAATATTTGCATCATACTTTCAGCCCACACCTTATGCCTATCTATTCGCTTCACATTCTTTTGCCTATCTATATCCATTCAGAGAACTTCCCTGGTTGGACTTGATGGACGTATGTCTTTTTTCAACCATACTAACTATGTAACTATATAACTTCAACATAACTAAGTCAAATCACAATTGTTCTCACACTGTTATATATAACTGTATATTACACTGCTATATATATATATATATATATATATATATATATATATATACACACACCTTCTTATCCCATCAACCATCAATATATTTCAAACTTGCAACTGCCCTAATATCTTTAATTTATCAATTCCAATTTGAACTCACCACATGCTTTCCATTAAACTTCATTTCCTTCCTTTACAATTCTGTGTAATTCCCTTCCCCCCACTTCCTCTCCATATGCAATTCTATAAGTGAGATCAGGTTTCTCCTGCACATTCCAAAAAAAAATAAAACATGCAGCTATATAGCCCCCTCTGTCTCCTAAAAAACAGAAACCAACAAGCTTAGGGTGTCCCCAGCTGTTGCAAACTAAAACCCTTTCAAAAAACCCTTTATTTTAGGAGATATCTTTAAAACACTAATACATTAGATTTGGAATCAGAAGGGAAGTTATTTCCCCCTCTTCGTCTGAATTAGCTAATTTCCATGGACACATCAAGACAAGACACATATCAATCAATTCAATCAGTTATAATGGGACAAGTTCCAGAAGTCTGCTATTCCCGGGAAAATCCCTTGTACCCCCAGTCCTAGACAAGCTCCAATTATGACGTTATACCAGGCGACCAGCACCATATCCGTCCTGGATCACTTATCTATTTATGACTCTCCTGTCCTAACCATTCTGCCCAATGATTATTTACGACAACGTACTCCGCAACTCAACTCCCCAATGAACAGTCCCAATTCCACTCACACACTTCATACACACTCGGGTAGTAAGATAGATACATTATGATATCTTATACATGGGTAATTGGCTGCACAAGAATTTATGAAAAGGAAGGATTGTCCGGCACCAGGTATGCTCTAAAAGATCACTTTTTATTCATGCCATAGCAAGGAAACAGACATCACAGGACTGTAGTAATCTGACGCGTTTCGCTCTCTCTTGAGTCTACGTTTAAGCTCAAGAGAGAGCGAAACGCATCAGATTACTACAGTCCTGTGATGTCTGTTTCCTTGCTATGGCATGAATAAAAAGTGATCTTTTAGAGCATACCTGGTGCCGGACAATCCTTCCTTTTCATACGCTGTTGAAGCCGGGGCGGGACCGGCGGGTCCGTGGCAGCACAGGTGTGTCGGGGATCTGCCTCCGGAGGTGAGCGGACACCATTGCATTTGCACAAGAATTTATCTGTCTTTCTCTCTTAGGTCACATGCAAGTCAGCTAGATCAGCATGACAAAACAAAGGGGAGACATGGGTGCTTTTGGCTAAGTACAAGAAGTATGTCCTACCGTACGCCTGGAGTTGATCAAATCCCATCTGCGTCCATCTTTGTTCCATCGTCTGGTCTGACTGCAACCTGCACATGAGACCTATAATCCAGCCCCACGTTGGGCGCCATCTGTTGTAGATTAACTCATCGTTCTTGTACATAATGTATATACCGAAGCATAGAGAAATCACTCAGACAGAGCCATTGTGCTTTAGCGTTCTGTGTGCTGTCCACTGGTCTTTATTTCAAATCATTCAAGCTTATATCAACTTTGTCATTAACATAAGTTCCCACCCCCTGCTAGGGGATGTTCCAGCATTTAGGGAGTGTGCAAATATCATGAGGAATGTGCCTCATTCCTCATGGCATTCCACTTTCTGTAACTTTCCCGGGTTCCCTTTATTCAAAGTCTTCACACGATGAGTGGGGTCCAGAGCAGATACCGGAAGGAGCAGAGGGGGGAAACAGATGGGGAAGGGGGCTCCTAAATGAATAATTTTTTACATAGATAAATCTATTACAAAACCATGCCGGTTAGCTCAGGGAGCTGTTCGGGATCGCTGTGGCGAAATCGCGGCATCCCGAACAGCTTACAAGACAGCTGGAGGATCCCTACCTGCCTCCTCGCTGTCCGATTGCCGAATGACTGCTCAGTGCCTGAGATCCAGGCATGAGCAGTCAAGCGGCAGAATCATCGATCAGTGGTTTCTTATGAGAATTTTGTTTCTGGTGTCCTTCGCCAGCCCTTTGGTCTTGGCCATAGTGGAGTTTGGAGTGTGACTGAGGTTGTGGACAGGTGTCTTTTATACTGATAACAAGTTCAAACAGGAGCCATTAATACAGGTAACGAGTGGAGGACAGAGGAGACTCTTAAAGAAGAAGTTACAGGTCTGTGAGGGAGGAATCTTCTTGTTTGTTATTGACCAAATACTTATTTTCCACCATAATATACAGATAAATTCTTTAATAATCAGACAATGTGATTTTATGGATTTTTCTCATTCTGTCTCATAGTTGATGTTATAACCTATGATGGAAATTACAGCCTCATCTTTATAAGGGGGAGAACTTGTACAATTGGTGATTGACTAAATACTTTTTTGCCTCACTATATATAATAACAATTTATAAACACTCAATCATTTCTACATATAAGAGATTAAAGGGGTTCTCCTCCCACAGACATCTTATCCCCTTCCCCCCCCCGGAAGATCTTTGTGCTATTGTAAACCCAACATGTTTTGTCGGGTCGTGCACCAAAAATTCTGTCTGCACTGAAATTTGCGCAGGAACTATGTCTCATTGCGCCAGAACTCTCTCTGCGCCAGAAATGAAAAACCTGACCAACTCTCCATTTTACTGGAAAAACAACTAAAAAGTGGCGTGTCTGTCGGGAAAAGGGGCATGTTCCCGACATTTTAACAAAAACAACATATTTACTAAGGAGGAAAACCCGACAGATCAGAGCAGGTGTAAAAAAAAAAAGTAAAATGTAGGGAAACCTTAGTAAATATGGTGGAAAAAAATTGTAGGGAATTAAAACCCACAAAGAAACCTACACAACAACACTACAAAACTACACAGCACTACAAACCTACACAACACTCTTAGTAAATCAGGACCAGTATACACAATATACACCATAAACATAATATACACAATATACACCATAAATATAATATACACAATATACACCATAAATATAATATACACAATATACACCATAAATATACACAATATACACCATAAACATAATATACACAATATACACCATAAATATAATATACACAATATACACCATAAACATGATATACACAATATACACCATAAACATAATATACACAATATACACCATAAATATA
The DNA here is from genome assembly GCF_029499605.1 of Hyla sarda. Lineage (NCBI taxonomy): Eukaryota > Metazoa > Chordata > Amphibia > Anura > Hylidae > Hyla > Hyla sarda. Next base: position 74,560 of record NW_026610902.1, read on the forward strand.
ATATACACCATAAACATAATATACACAATATACACCCTAAACATAATATACACAATATACACCATAAATATAATATACACAATATACACCATAAATATAATATACACAATATACACCATAAATATACACAATATACACCATAAACATAATATACACAATATACACCATAAATATAATATACACAATATACACCATAAATATAATATACACAATATACACCATAAATATAATATACACAATATACACCATAAACATGATATACACAATATACACCATAAACATAATATACACAATATACACCATAAATATAATATACACCATAAACATAATATACACAATATACACCATAAACATAATATACACCATAAACATAATATACACAATATACACCATAAACATAATATACACAATATACACCATAAATATAATATACACAATATACACCATAAACATAATATACACAATATACACCATAAACATAATATACACAATATACACCATAAATATAATATACACCATAAATATAATATACACAATATACACCATAAATATAATATACACAATATACACCATAAATATAATATACACCATAAACATAATATACACAAGATACACCATAAATATAATATACACCATAAATATAATATACACAATATACACCATAAACATAATATACACAATATACACCATAAATATAATATACACAATATACACCATAAACATAATATACACCATAAACATAATATACACAATATACACCATAAATATAATATACACAATATACACCATAAACATAATTTACACAATATACACCATAAACATAATATACACAATATACACCATAAATATAATATACACAATATACACCATAAATATAATATACACAATATACACCATAAATATAATATACACCATAAACATAATATACACAAGATACACCATAAATATAATATACACAAGATACACCATAAACAAAATATACACAAGATACACCATAAACATAATATACACAATATACACCATAAACATAATATACACCATAAATATAATATACACCATAAACATAATATACACAAGATACACCATAAATATAATATACACAATATACACCATAAACATAATTTACACAATATACACCATAAACATAATATACACAATATACACCATAAACATAATATACACAATATACACCATAAACATAATATACACAATATACACCATAAATATAATATACACAATATACACCATAAATATAATATACACAATATACACCATAAATATAATATACACACTATACACCATAAATATAATATACACAATATACACCATAAATATAATATACACAATATACACCATAAATATAATATACACAATATACACCATAAATATAATATACACAATATACACCATAAATATAATATACACAATATACACCATAAATATAATATACACAATATACACCATAAATATAATATACACAATATACACCATAAATATAATATACACAATATACACCATAAATATAATATACACCATAAACATAATATACACAAGATACACCATAAATATACACAATATACACCATAAACATAATATACACAATATACACCATAAACATAATATACACAATATACACCATAAATATACACAATATACACCATAAACATAATATACACAATATGCACCATAAATATACACAATATACACCATAAATATAACCTACACAACAGTCTTAGTAAATCAGGGCCAGTATGTTTTAGAACACTGGGTTTCCGCGGCCGGAGATGAGACAGCATGCTCCGCCCCCTCCATTCATGTCTGTGGGAGGGGACATACGTTCTGTATGTACTGTTCACGCCCCCTCCCATAGACTTGCATTGAGGGGGCTGGACGTGACATCATGAGGGGGCGGGGCTATGACGTCACAAGCTCTTGTTGCCGGTGTGAGGTGGTTTTTTGCGCCCCCGTAGATCCATGCGTCCGCTCCTCCCCCAGCTCTCCAAACATTTCCGAAGCTAGAACTGGGGGAGGGCAGAGCAAGGGGAAGGAGAAAGTTCACGCCCCCCCCCTCATCTCCCCTCCCTGAGCTCGGATGCTGGATGCAGATCTCCACGACACGCCCCCTCCCTGAGGACATAGATCTCCACGGCAGGTCCCCTCCCTCATCTCCCCCAGCAGATCTCCATGGCAGGTCCCTCCCTCATCTCCCCCAGCAGATCTCCACGGCTGTTACGCCGAGCGCTCCGGGTTCCCGCTCCTCCCCGGAGCGCTCGCTTCTCCCCCTCCGCTGCAGCGCTCCGGTCACGTCCTCTGACCCGGGCGCTGCGATCCTGCTGTCAGCCGGGATGCGATTCGCGATGCGGGTAGCGCCCGCTCGCGATGCGCACCCCGGCTCCCCTACCTGACTCGCTCCCCGTCTGTTCTGTCCCGGCGCGCGCGGCCCCGCTCCCTAGGGCGCGCGCGCGCCGGGTCTCTGCGATTTAAAGGGCCACTGCGCCGCTGATTGGCGCAGTGGTTCCAATTAGGGTTATCACCTGTGCACTTCCCTATATTACCTCACTTCCCTTGCACTCCCTTGCCGGATCTTGTTGCCTTAGTGCCAGTGAAAGCGTTCCTTGTGTGTCCCTTGCCAGTGTTTCCAGACCTTCTGCCGTTGCCCCTGACTACGATCCTTGCTGCCTGCCCCGACCTTCTGCTACGTCCGACCTTGCTTCTGCCTACTCCCTTGTACCGCGCCTATCTTCAGCAGCCAGAGAGGTGAGCCGTTGCTAGTGGATACGACCTGGTCACTACCGCCGCAGCAAGACCATCCCGCTTTGCGGCGGGCTCTGGTGAAAACCAGTAGTGGCTTAGAACCGGTCCACTAGCACGGTCCACGCCAATCCCTCTCTGGCACAGAGGGTCCACTACCTGCCAGCCGGCATCGTGACAGTAGATCCGGCCATGGATCCCGCTGAAGTTCCTCTGCCAGTTGTCGCTGACCTCACCACGGTGGTCGCCCAGCAGTCACAACAGATTGCGCAACAAGGCCAACAGCTGTCTCAACTGACCGTTATGCTACAACAGTTGCTACCACAGCTTCAGCAGTCATCTCCTCCGCCAGCTCCTGCACCTCCTCCGCAGCGAGTGGCCGCTCCTGGGATACGCTTATCCTTGCCGGATAAATTTGATGGGGACTCTAAGTTTTGCCGTGGCTTCCTTTCCCAATGTTCCCTGCATCTGGAGATGATGTCGGACCTGTTTCCCACTGAAAGGTCTAAGGTGGCTTTCGTAGTCAGTCTTCTGTCCGGAAAAGCCCTGTCATGGGCCACACCGCTCTGGGACCGCAATGACCCCGTCACTGCCTCTGTACACTCCTTCTTCTCGGAAATCCGAAGTGTCTTTGAGGAACCTGCCCGAGCCTCTTCTGCTGAGACTGCCCTGTTGAACCTGGTCCAGGGTAATTCTTCCGTTGGCGAGTATGCCGTACAATTCCGTACACTTGCTTCAGAATTGTCCTGGAATAATGAGGCCCTCTGCGCGACCTTCAAAAAAGGCCTATCCAGCAACATTAAAGATGTTCTGGCCGCACGAGAAATTCCTGCTAATCTACATGAACTTATTCACCTAGCCACTCGCATTGACATGCGTTTTTCTGAAAGGCGTCAGGAACTCCGTCAAGATATGGACTCTGTTCGCACGAGGCGTTTCGTCTCCTCGGCTCCTCTCTCCTCTGGTACCCTGCAATCTGTTCCTGTGCCTCCCGCCGTGGAGGCTATGCAGGTCGACCGGTCTCGCCTGACACCTCAAGAGAGGACACGACGCCGTATGGAGAACCTCTGCCTGTACTGTGCTAGTACCGAACACTTCCTGAGGGATTGTCCTATCCGTCCTCCCCGCCTGGAAAGACGTACGCTGACTCCGCACAAAGGTGAGACAGTCCTTGATGTCTACTCTGCTTCTCCACGTCTTACTGTGCCTGTGCGGATGTCTGCCTCTACCTTCTCCTTCTCTACAGTGGCCTTCTTGGACTCTGGATCTGCAGGAAATTTTATTTTGGCCTCTCTCGTCAACAGGTTCAACATCCCAGTGACCAGTCTCGCCAGACCCCTCTACATCAATTGTGTAAATAATGAAAGATTGGACTGTGCCATACGTTTCCGCACGGAGCCCCTTCTTATGAGTATCGGATCTCATCATGAGAGGATTGAACTTTTGGTCCTCCCCAATTGCACCTCGGAGATTCTCCTTGGACTTCCCTGGCTTCAACTTCATTCCCCAACCCTGGATTGGTCCACTGGGGAGATCAAGAGTTGGGGGTCCTCTTGTTCCAAGAACTGTCTAAAACCGGTTCCCAGTAACCCTTGCCGTAACTCTGTGGTTCCTCCAGTAACCGGTCTCCCTAAGGCCTATATGGACTTCGCGGATGTTTTCTGCAAAAAACAAGCTGAGACTCTACCTCCTCACAGGCCTTATGATTGCCCTATCGACCTCCTCCCGGGTACTACTCCACCCCGGGGCAGAATTTATCCTCTCTCTGCCCCAGAGACTCTTGCCATGTCCGAATACGTCCAGGAGAATCTAAAAAAGGGCTTTATCCGTAAATCCTCCTCTCCTGCCGGAGCCGGATTTTTCTTTGTGTCCAAAAAAGATGGCTCCCTACGTCCTTGCATTGACTACCGCGGTCTTAATAAAATCACGGTTAAGAACCGCTACCCCTTACCCCTCATCTCTGAACTCTTTGATCGCCTCCAAGGTGCCCACATCTTCACTAAATTGGACTTAAGAGGCGCCTATAACCTCATCCGCATCAGAGAGGGGGACGAGTGGAAAACGGCATTTAACACCAGAGATGGACACTTTGAGTATCTGGTCATGCCCTTTGGACTGTGCAATGCCCCTGCCGTCTTCCAAGACTTTGTCAATGAAATTTTTCGTGATCTGTTATACTCCTGTGTTGTGGTATATCTGGACGATATCCTAATTTTTTCTGCCAATCTAGAAGAACACCGCCAGCATGTCCGTATGGTTCTTCAGAGACTTCGTGACAACCAACTCTATGCCAAAATTGAGAAATGTCTGTTTGAATGCCAATCTCTTCCTTTTCTAGGATATTTGGTCTCTGGCCAGGGACTACAGATGGATCCAGACAAACTCTCTGCCGTCTTAAATTGGCCACGCCCCTCCGGACTCCGTGCTATCCAACGCTTTTTGGGGTTCGCCAATTATTACAGGCAATTTATTCCACATTTTTCTACCATTGTGGCTCCTATCGTGGCTTTAACCAAGAAAAATGCTGATCCCAAGTCTTGGCCTCCTCAAGCAGAGGACTCCTTTAAACGACTCAAGTCTGCCTTTTCTTCGGCTCCCGTGCTCTCCAGACCTGACCCTTCCAAACCCTTCCTATTGGAGGTTGATGCCTCCTCAGTAGGAGCTGGAGCTGTTCTTCTACAAAAAAATTCTTCCGGGCATGCTGTCACTTGTGGTTTTTTCTCTAGGACCTTCTCTCCAGCGGAGAGGAACTACTCCATCGGGGATCGAGAGCTTCTAGCCATTAAATTAGCACTTGAGGAATGGAGGCATCTGCTGGAGGGATCAAGATTTCCTGTTATTATCTACACCGACCACAAGAACCTCTCCTACCTCCAGTCGGCCCAACGGCTGAATCCTCGCCAGGCCCGGTGGTCTCTGTTCTTTGCCCGATTTAATTTTGAGATTCACTTTCGTCCTGCCGATAAGAACATTAGGGCCGATGCTCTCTCTCGTTCCTCGGATGCCTCAGAAGTTGATCTCCCTCCGCAACACATCATTCCACCTGACTGCCTGATCTCCACTTCTCCTGCCTCCATCAGGCAGACTCCTCCAGGAAAGACCTTTGTTTCTCCACGCCAACGCCTCGGAATCCTCAAATGGGGTCACTCCTCCCATCTCGCAGGTCATGCGGGCATCAAGAAATCTGTGCAACTCATCTCCCGCTTCTATTGGTGGCCGACTCTGGAGACGGATGTTGGGGACTTTGTGCGAGCCTGCACTATCTGTGCCCGGGATAAGACTCCTCGCCAGAAGCCCGCTGGTTTTCTTCATCCTCTGCCTGTCCCCGAACAGCCTTGGTCTCTGATTGGTATGGATTTTATTACTGATTTACCCCCTTCCCGTGGCAACACCGTTATTTGGGTGGTCGTTGATCGATTCTCCAAAATGGCACATTTCATCCCTCTTCCTGGTCTTCCTTCTGCGCCTCAGTTGGCTAAACAATTTTTTGTACACATTTTTCGTCTTCACGGGTTGCCTACGCAGATTGTCTCGGATAGAGGGGCCCAATTCGTGTCTAAATTCTGGAGAGCTCTCTGTAAACAACTCAAGATTAAATTAAATTTTTCCTCTGCATATCATCCCCAGTCCAATGGACAAGTAGAAAGAATTAACCAGATCCTGGGTGATTATTTGCGACATTTTGTTTCCTCCCGCCAGGATGACTGGGCAGATCTCCTTCCATGGGCCGAATTCTCGTATAACTTCAGGGTCTCTGAATCTTCCTCCAAATCCCCATTTTTCGTGGTGTACGGCCGTCACCCTCTTCCCCCCCTCCCTACCCCCTTGCCCTCTGGTCTGCCCGCTGTGGATGAAATTTCTCGTGACCTTTCCATTATATGGAGAGAGACCCAAAATTCTCTCTTACAGGCTTCTTCACGCATGAAGAGATTCGCGGATAAGAAAAGAAGAGCTCCCCCCGTTTTTTCCCCTGGAGACAAGGTATGGCTCTCCGCTAAATATGTCCGCTTCCGTGTCCCTAGCTACAAGTTGGGACCACGCTATCTTGGTCCTTTCAAAATCTTGTGTCAAATTAATCCTGTCTCTTATAAACTTCTTCTTCCTCCTTCTCTTCGTATCCCTAATGCCTTTCACGTCTCTCTTCTCAAACCACTCATCCTCAACCGTTTTTCTCCCAAATCTGTTCCCCCCACTCCTGTTTCCGGCTCCTCGGACGTCTTCTCGGTCAAGGAGATTTTGGCTGCCAAAAAGGTCAGAGGGAAAAATTTTTTTTTAGTAGACTGGGAGGGTTGTGGTCCTGAAGAGAGATCCTGGGAACCTGAGGACAACATCCTTGACAAAAGTCTGCTCCTCAGGTTCTCAGGCTCCAAGAAGAGGGGGAGACCCAAGGGGGGGGGTACTGTTACGCCGAGCGCTCCGGGTTCCCGCTCCTCCCCGGAGCGCTCGCTTCTCCCCCTCCGCTGCAGCGCTCCGGTCACGTCCTCTGACCCGGGGCGCTGCGATCCTGCTGTCAGCCGGGATGCGATTCGCGATGCGGGTAGCGCCCGCTCGCGATGCGCACCCCGGCTCCCCTACCTGACTCGCTCCCCGTCTGTTCTGTCCCGGCGCGCGCGGCCCCGCTCCCTAGGGCGCGCGCGCGCCGGGTCTCTGCGATTTAAAGGGCCACTGCGCCGCTGATTGGCGCAGTGGTTCCAATTAGGGTTATCACCTGTGCACTTCCCTATATTACCTCACTTCCCTTGCACTCCCTTGCCGGATCTTGTTGCCTTAGTGCCAGTGAAAGCGTTCCTTGTGTGTCCCTTGCCAGTGTTTCCAGACCTTCTGCCGTTGCCCCTGACTACGATCCTTGCTGCCTGCCCCGACCTTCTGCTACGTCCGACCTTGCTTCTGCCTACTCCCTTGTACCGCGCCTATCTTCAGCAGCCAGAGAGGTGAGCCGTTGCTAGTGGATACGACCTGGTCACTACCGCCGCAGCAAGACCATCCCGCTTTGCGGCGGGCTCTGGTGAAAACCAGTAGTGGCTTAGAACCGGTCCACTAGCACGGTCCACGCCAATCCCTCTCTGGCACAGAGGGTCCACTACCTGCCAGCCGGCATCGTGACAACGGCAGGTCCCCTCAAAGGGGGACATACTACAGGCTAAAGGGGGACAAAGGAGGACATACTGCACGGGCTACAGGCTAAAGGGGGACAAAGGAGGACATACTGTACGGGCTACAGGCTAAAGGGGGACAAAGGAGGACATACTGTACGGGCTAAAGACTGCACAAGCTAAAGGGGGACATTTAGCCCGTGCAGTATGTCCCCCTTTACACATAGAGCTCATTGGGAGCACTGCTCTACGTCCTCAGGGAGGGGAGATCTATGTCCTCAGGGAGGGGAGATCTATGTCCTCAGGGAGGGGAGATCTATGTCCTCAGGGAGGGGGCAGGCCGTATAGATCTGCGTCCAGCCGAGCTCAGGGAGATGAGGGAGGGGGCGTGGACCTTCTCTCTCCCCTTGCTCTGCCCTCCCCCAGTTCTAGCTTCGGAAATGTTCGGAGAGCTGGGGGAGGAGCGGACGCATGGATCTACGGGGGCGCAAAAAAACACCTCACATCGGCTCTAAGCATTCGGAAGATTTTGTTCCAAATGCTGAGCAGCGGAGTAACCCTTTAAGGACCACGTTTTTTTTTTTCATTTTTGCACTTTTCATTTTTTCCTCCTCCACCTTCTAAAAATCATAACTTTCAATTTTCCACCTAGACTCATATGAAGATTGTTTTTTGCGCCACCAATTTTACTTTGTAATGACATCAATAATTTCATCACAAAATCTACGGCAAAAACAGGGGCTAAATTTGAAAAAAAAAAACGGCATTTTGTACCTTTTGGGGCTTTAGTTTTTACGCAGCGCAATTTTCGGTAAAAATGATGCCTTTTCTTTATTCTGTAGGTCCATACGATTAGGATAATACCCAAATTATATAGGTTAGATTTTGTTTTACTTCTGTTCAAATTTTTTTACTTTATGTACGAAAATTAGTAGGTTTAAAATATCCTCTTCTGACCCCTATAACTTTTATGTTTTTCCGTGTATGGGGCGGTATGAGGACTCATTTTTTGCGCCGTGATCTGAAGTTTTCATCGATACCCTTTTTGTTTTTGATGGGACTTTTTGATCAGTTTTAATCATTTTTTGTAGAGTATAAAGTGACCAAAAATATGTAATTTTATTTAAAAAAATATTTTTTTATTATGTTTTATATTTTCTTAATTATAATTTTTTTTTAGGGCTGCACGATATGGGGGAAAAATGTGCGATTGCGATTATGAGTCTAAATATTGCGATTTCGATATGCGATGCGATATAATAAATAAATGGTGAAATCCCGCCCATTTCACATCTATCCACCTATTATATGCCCACCACACATTTCACATCTCCCCCCTGTCACAATCTCCATCCCCCCCTGTCACAATCTCCATCCCCCCTGTCACAATCTCCATCCCCCTGTCACAATCTCCATCCCCCTGTCACAATCTCCACCCCCCTGTCACAATCTCCATCCCCCCGTCACAATCTCATCCCCCTGTCACAATCAACATCCCCCCGTAACAATCTCCATCCCCCCGTCACAATCTCCATCCCCCCTGTCACAATCTCCATCCCCCTGTCACAATCTCCATCCCCCTGTCACAATCTCCACCCCCCTGTCACAATCTCCATCCCCCCGTCACAATCTCATCCCCCTGTCACAATCGCCATTCCCCCCGTCACAATCTCCATCCCCCCGTCACAATCTCCATCCCCCCATCACAATCTCCATCCCCCCGTCACAATCTCCATCCCCCCGTCACAATCTCCATCCCCCGTCACAATCTCTATCCCCCGTCACAATCTCCATCCCCCCTGTCACAATCTCCATCCCCCCCGTCACAATCTCCATCCCCCCGTCACAATCTCATCCCCCTGTCACAATCTCCATCCCCCCGTCACAATCTCATCCCCCCCATCATAATCTCATCCCCCCCTGTCAGAATCTCCATCCCCCGTCACAATCTCATCCCCCCGTCACAATCGCCATCCCCCCGTCAGAATCTCCATCCCCCCGTCAGAATCTCCATCCCCCTGTCACAATCTCATCCCCCCCGTCACAATCTCATCCCCCCCGTCACAATCTCCATCCCCCCCGTCACAATCTCCATCCCCCCGTCACAATCTCATCCCCCCGTCACAATCTCCATCCCCCCGTCACAACCCCCCCTTCCCTCCATGTCACATCCCCCCGTCACATATCCCTCTAAGACACAATTCCCCCCCTTCCTGTCTCAATCTCCCCATATGTCACAATCCCCCCCCCCCCATCTCATTCTCCCCCTTTTTGTACCGCAGCAATACACTGGGTTTTCAAATCTTCCGTGGGATCCAGGAAACCAAGTTTATTACTGCCAAGAAAGACCTTTCCCCATCAGCCAATCACTGGCTTGCCACGTGACACCGCTGCGTCCAGTGATTGGCTGACAAGAGAAAGGTCCTACTGCTTGTATGGAGAAGAGAGGAGACACCGGACCACACGGAGGGGAACGGCATCTGCAGGGACCGGGAGGAGGGGAGCAATTTTTTTTTCTCCGTGCGCCTTTTTCTTAGCTCAGAGTTTTTACTGACTTTTAGTATTTAAATTAGTTTTTACCTGCTCTGGCCGGCCCTGCCCGCAGCAGCACACGGGAGCCGGCCCGAGCAGATAATCACAAATTTTCCCAGGGGGCCATATCGCTATATCGCAAAAAGGAAAAATCGCAATTCGATTGCTTTTGCGATATATCGTGTAGCCCTAATTCCTTGGTCTGTGTAATTCTTTATTTATTTAATTTTTTTCCATTTCCCAGACGACACTTCTACACACATCCAGTGGGGTCAGAATCACGGTGGGGTGGAGGTGGGGTGGGGGTGAAAGGGACGTTGTGGTAGACTCCAAATCTGGGTTTTCACAGCCAGAAGTCATTTGCAGCAGGATCGGTCCCGCAGTGCTCGGGTCAGGGGGATTTGTCTCTTCTTTCCCAATTCTGACATCGTCTTGACCCGCTTCACATGTACTGAAGAGTCGCCCCACTGTAAGAGGCCATTCCCGAACTTCACCGCTCATGGCGTCAATCTTCACCGCTCATGGCGTCAATCTTCACCGCTCATGGCGTCAATCTTCACCGCTCATGGCGTTAATCTTCACCGCTCATCGCGTCAATCTTCACCGCTCATCGCGTCAATGTTCACCGCTCATCGCGTCATTCTTCACCGCTCATCGCGTCATTCTTCACCGCTCATCGCGTCAATCTTCACCGCTCATCGCGTCAATCTTCACCGCTCATCGCGTCAATCTTCACCGCTCATGGCGTCAATCTTCACCGCTCATGGCGTCAATCTTCACCGCTCATGGCGTCAATCTTCACCGCTCATGGCGTTAATCTTCACCGCTCATCGCGTCAATCTTCACCGCTCATCGCGTCAATGTTCACCGCTCATCGCGTCATTCTTCACCGCTCATCGCGTCATTCTTCACCGCTCATCGCGTCAATCTTCACCGCTCATCGCGTCAATCTTCACCGCTCATCGCGTCAATCTTCACCGCTCATCGCGTCAATCTTCACCGCTCATCGCGTCAATCTTCACCGCTCATCGCGTCAATCTTCACCGCTCATCGCGTCAATCTTCACCGCTCATCGCGTCAATCTTCACCGCTCATCGCGTCAATCTTCACCGCTCATCGCGTCAATCTTCACCGCTCATCGCGTCAATCTTCACCGCTCATCGCGTCAATCTTCACCGCTCATCGCGTCAATCTTCACCGCTCATCGCGTCAATCTTCACCGCTCATCGCGTCAATCTTCACCGCTCATCGCGTCAATCTTCACCGCTCATCGCGTCAATCTTCACCGCTCATCGCGTCAATCTTCACCGCTCATCGCGTCAATCTTCACCGCTCATCGCGTCATTCTTCACGGCTCATCGCGTCAATCTTCACCGCTCATGGCGTCAATCTTCACCGCTCATCGCGTCAATCTTCACCGCTCATCGCGTCAATCTTCACCGCTCATCGCGTCAATCTTCACCGCTCATCGCATCAATCTTGCTTCTTCCTGAGCTCACGGGAGGTATTTTATTTTTTAATAGGTGTTTATCAAGTTTTTGACCTCTGCGTGACATAATTATTACTTTTATGCGACTTTTGGATCAAAATGTCGCACGGAGGCAAATGAGAAAAAAATGTAAGGAAAAATCCAGAATCAAGTAAGAAAGCGATTAGAGAGGTAAGGAAACAAAAGAAATACGACCACCCGGCCGCCAAGAACATCTGCCAGCTATGTCGTGCAACTACAACTCCCAGCATGTCCGCACTGGAAGGGTAAGCTGGGAGTTTTTACTTGTTGATGAGGTCGGGTGTACCTGCACCAGTGCTGGCCTGCGTATGGAAAGTATAAAGTAAGACAAAACAAAAGAGACCGGCGGGAGGGGGGGCACCCAGTGCATTACCTCAATAACTAGGATCCCCTTAGAATGGCAAGGGAGAGGAAAAAATGCAAGTGTGTGAGAGGATGGGCAGGTGTGGCCGTAGGTAGTAACAGCTCACACCCCGCCCCCTCAATGCAATCTATGGGAGGGGGCGTGGCAGCAGTCACACCCCCTCCCATAGACTTGCATTGAAGGGGCGGGGCATGATGTCATGAGGGGGCAGGGCTATGATGTCACGAGCTCCCGGCTCCAGTGTTCGTAACAGTTTGTTCTAAACGCTGAGCAGCGGAGTACCCCTTTTAAGCGAGTGGTATAACTCTCATATCACCCCACAAAATTGGGGGTATCAGGAGGCAACAGCTTCTGGCCTTGAGGTCCCAGGAGATGGTGAAACCGATCCTGCAAAGCACAATGGAGAAGAGCGAAGAAAAAGGATCCCCCTTGATAGGCGCTGCCAGGAGAGATGGAATCCAAACTTGGAAATGTGGTGTAGTAAACCAAGAGGTTTTACTGAAGAGAGAAACATAAAAAAATACAAAACTATAAAAGTAGCAGCAGAGTAGGATGACGCGTTTCGGAGGAACACCTTCCTCCTTCCTCAGATCAGTATGTTAAAGAAAAGTATAGTGGTGGAGGGACACAACGGGGCTCAGATGGCACAAAATGGCTGACATGGGAGTAAAGGAACTGAGGATTCCTATATATATATATATATATATATATATATATATATATATATATATATGAGAATATAAGAGAAGGCCTGATGAATAGATGAGGAATAAGAAAGGATTTTTCTAAATTCAACCCTTAAAGGGGTACTCCCGTGGAAAACTTTTTTTTTTTCTTTAAATCAACTGGTGCCAGAAAGTTAAACAGGTTTGTAAATCACATCTATTAAACAATCTTAATCCTTCCAGTACTTTTTAGGGGCTGTATACTAAAGAGAAATCCAAAAAAAAAAATGCATTTCCTGTGATGTCCTGACCACAGTGCTCTCTGCTGACCTCTGCTGTCCATTTTAGGAACTGTCCAGAGCTGGAGAATATCCCCAAACATATGCTTCTCTGGACAGTTCTTAAAATGGACAGCAGAGGTCAGCAGAGAGCACTGTGGTCATGACATCAGAGAAATCCAAAAAAGAAAAGTGTTTCCTCTGTAGTATACAGCCCCTAAAATGTACTGGAAGGATTAAGATTTTTTAATAGATGTGATTTACAAACCTGTTTAACTTTCTGGCACCAGTTGATTTAAAAAAAAAAAAAAGTTTTCTTTTTGGGGGCGAAAAATGGGTTGATAGTTTGTATGGAATCCGTCATTTGTGACGCTTAGAAGCATGAAACTTTGTTTTTAGGTAACAATTAGAGATAAAGAAACACGTGTTCTAACGTTTTCTAAAATTCCTCCCCTGAAGGGGTGAAACGGGGGTTCAAAGTTGTATGAATTAACCCTGTGTTTGTAGGGGTATACCCTGCGCTGCGGCACGGGAGGGTTATGAAGCGAGCTCAGGAGCTGACCTCGCATCATTCCCGCACGGTCCCGGCTGCTATCAGCAGCCAGGACCCGTGGCTAATGGGTATTAACTCTTTAGACGCAGCGATCAAAGATGAAAGAATTCGGGTTGTTTGGATGCCCGTAGACTTTACCCAGAGCGGCCTCATTACTATAGGATCGTAAAAAGTTATTCTATGTTACCCCAAATTTAACGCGAGCGAAGCTGCGGGGCAAAAGCTAGTACTGAAATAAATATGGAGGCCTAGTGAACATAATTTCGTATAGAAGATATGATGTGTCAAAAGTTGCGTTGAACCCCGAGGAAGAAGTGTTTGAAGTTTATGGATCCAAAAATGTTCTTGAAGCGTCGGGGGGCATCTTTAGGGATTTGTTTAATGGAGATGGCAGTGATGTGGTTAAAGTCACCGGTGTGTGAGTGTATGAGACGCCGTGTAATAGAGAACCTTGGTGGCTATTGCTCCGGTGTTTGTTTAAAGGGGTACTCCGCTGCTCAGCGTTTGGAACAAACTTTTCCGAATGCTGGAGCCGCTGCTGGGAGCTGGTGACGTCATAGCCCCGCCCTCTCTTTGACATCACGCTCCGCCTCAATGCAAGTCTATGGGAGGGGGCGTGACAGTCGGCACGCCCCCTCCCATAGACTTTCATTTAGGGGGCGGGGTGTGATGTCAAAGAGGGGGCGGGGCTATGACATCACCAGCTCCAGCATTCGGAACAGTTTGTTCCAAACGCTGAGCAGCGGAGTACCCCTTTAACCTTTCTCTGAAACATCTGATGGTGCGTCCGACATATTGTAAACCACGTGAACATTCTAGAAGGTATATAACATACTGAGAGCGGCAATTGAGAAATGTTTTGATGGGAAATATTTCTTTGGTGAGTGACTGCCAATGGGAAAGTAGTATTCAGCAGCTAATAAGTATTGGAAGGATTAAGATTTTTTAATAGAAATAATTCACAAATTTGTTTAACTTTCTGGCAACAGTTCATAAAAAAAAGGTTTTCCACTGGGGCACCCCTTTAATTTGCCCATTTTTTTTTTGTGTATTATTTCTCTTTCCAATTTTTTTTACTTAATTTTGATAAGTGGAGAACCATTGGTGGAACTCGGGTAAGTGTTTGAAGTCAGAGAGAATTTATGCAGGCTCTTCCCCCTGGTTCTTCCTCCCTGGCTCTCCCCCCTTGTCTTCCCCTGGTTCTCCCCCCCCCCCCCCCCCTTGTCCTCCCCGGTTCTGCCTGGTTCTTCCTCCCCGGTTCTCCCCCCCCCCCCCTTTTCCTCCCTGCCCCCCCCCCCCCCCAGGCTCTTCTGCCTGGCTCTTCCTCCCCGGTTCCCCCCCCCCCCCCTTGTCCTCCCTGGTCCCCCCCCCCCCCCCAGGCTCTTCTGCCTGGTTCTTCCTCCCCGGTTCCCCCCCCCCCCCCCCATGTCCTCCCTGGTCCCCCCCCCAGGCTCTTCTGTCTGGTTCTTCCTCCCTGGTTCCCCCCCAAGGCTCTTCCCCCGGGTTCTTCTAGACATTACTCTTGAGAAGAGACTGAGAGAAGAATATGGTCTGTGTCCCATTTGATGGGGATCAAGGGACCCCGTAGTTCTGGGTCTTGTATCTCAATCCATTCAGTGTTGTCATAGGATGAAAATCCTTATTCTTATCAATGTCCCTGTTCTGGGCGAGGTTCTTCCGCTGCTCACGTGTCAGTCAGAGATGTCCATGACCGGCAGACGTGCCACAGTCCTTACTGCCATTGTTTCCTCCATTTCAGATCCTACCGGCCGGAGATCAGACGGAGGTTGGGGAGAACGGCGTGACGCTGAGCGGGGGGCAGAAGGCTCGCATAAGCCTGGCCCGGGCTGTGTATCAGGTGAGATGGCGGTGGTAGTGATGGTTCTTAGGATTCTCTGTCCCCTCCAGACCAGGACCTATGACATCTCAGAGGACCAGGCTCCACCACAGCGCAGCAGCATGGAGGAAACGTCTCCTCTATAAGTGAAGGGGGGAGGGAATTTGAGTGTGCACCAGGAGGGTTAGATAACCGGTCTTTACCTTCCTCAGGAGAAGGACATTTACCTCCTGGATGACCCCCTGGCCGCAGTAGATACAGATGTGGCCGCTCACCTCATGGACAGATGCATTCTGGGAATTCTGAGACACAAGACAAGAATCCTCTGCACGCACAGAACCGAATTGCTGGAAAAGGCGGACGTCATCGTACTGATGGAGGAGGGCAAGATCCTCTGTACAGGTGAGTCCCACTTCCTCTGTACAGGTGAGTCCCATGTCCTCTGTACAGGTGAGTCCCGCGTCCTCTGTATAGGTGGGTCCGGTGTCCTCTGTACAGGTGAGTCCCGCGTCCTCTGTACAGGTGGGTCCCATGTCCTCTGTACAGGTGGGTCTGGTGTCCTCTTTACAGGTGAGTCCCATGTCCTCTGTACAGGTGGGTCCCATGTCCTCTGTACAGGTGGGTCCGGTGTCCTCTGTACAGGTGGGTCCGGTGTCCTCTGTACAGGTGAGTCCCGCGTCCTCTGTACAGGTGAGTCCCATGTCCTCTGTACAGGTGGGTCTGGTGTCCTCTGTATAGGTGAGTCCCGTGTCCTCTGTACAGGTGAGTCCCATGTCCTCTGTACAGGTGGGTCTGGTGTCCTCTGTACAGGTGAGTCCCATGTCCTCTGTACAGGTGGGTCCCATGTCCTCTGTACAGGTGGGTCCGGTGTCCTCTGTACAGGTGGGTCCGGTGTCCTCTGTACAGGTGAGTCCTGCGTCCTCTGTACAGGTGAGTCCCATGTCCTCTGTACAGGTGGGTCTGGTGTCCTCTGTATAGGTGAGTCCCGCGTCCTCTGTACAGGTGAGTCCCATGTCCTCTGTACAGGTGGGTCTGGTGTCCTCTGTACAGGTGAGTCCCGCGTCCTCTTTTAAGGTGGGTCCGGTGTCCTCTGTACAGGTGGGTCAGGTGTCCTCTGTACAGGTGGGTCCGGTGTCCTCTGTACAGGTGGGTCCAGTGTCCTCTGTACAGGTGGGTACGGTGTCCTCTGTACAGGTGAGTCCCGCGTCCTCTGTACAGGTGGGTCTGGTGTCCTCTGTACATGTGAGTCCCGCATCCTCTGTACAGGTGGGTCCCGCGCCCTCTGTACAGGTGAGTCCCGCGTCCTCTGTACAGGTGAGTCCCATGTCCTCTGTACAGGTGAGTCCGGTGTCCTCTGTACAGGTGGGTCCCATGTCCACTGTACAGGTGAGTCCCATGTCCTCTGTACAGGTGGGTCCGGTGTCCTCTGTACAGGTGGGTCCCATGTCCACTGTACAGGTGAGTCCCGCGTCCTCTGTACAGGTGGGTCCGGTGTCCTCTGTACAGGGTAGGTCCGGTGTCCTCTGTACATGGTGGGTTCCGCATCCCCTGTACATGGTGGGTCTGGCATCCTCTGTACAGGTGAGTCCCATGTCCTCTGTACAGGTGGGTCCGGTGTCCTCTGTACAGGTGAGTCCCATGTCCTCTGTACAGGGTGGGTCAGGTGTCCTCTGTACAGGTGGGTCCGGCGTCCTCTGTACATGGTGGGTCCGGTGTCCTCTGTACATGGTGGGTCCGGTGTCCTCTGTACATGGTGGGTCCGGTGTCCTCTGTACAGTTGGGTCCGGTGTCCTCT
Organism: Hyla sarda; assembly: GCF_029499605.1. Lineage (NCBI taxonomy): Eukaryota > Metazoa > Chordata > Amphibia > Anura > Hylidae > Hyla > Hyla sarda. The sequence continues at coordinate 91,938 of NW_026610902.1, forward strand.
GTACAGGTGAGTCCCATGTTCTCTGTACAGGTGGGTCCGGTGTCCTCTGTACAGGTGAGTCCCATGTCCTCTGTACAGGGTGGGTCCGGTGTCCTCTGTACAGGTGGGTCCGGCGTCCTCTGTACATGGTGGGTCCAGCGTCCTCTGTACATGGTGGGTCCGGTGTCCTCTGTACAGGTGAGTCCCATGTCCTCTGTACAGGTGGGTCCGGTGTCCTCTGTACAGGTGAGTCCCATGTCCTCTGTACAGGTGAGTCCCGCGTCCTCTGTACAGATGAGTCCCATGTCCTCTGTACAGGTGAGCACCGCGTCCTCTGTACAGGTGGGTCTGGTGTCCTCTGTACAGGTGGGTCCGGTGGCCTCTGTACAGGTGGGTCCGGTGGCCTCTGTACAGGTGGGTCCGGTGTCCTCTGTACATGGTGGGACCCGTGTCCTCTGTACATGGTGGGTCCCGTGTCCTCTGTACATGGTGGGTCCCGTGTCCTCTGTACATGGTGGGTCCCGCGTCCTCTGTACATGGTGGGTCCCGCGTCCTCTGTTCAGGTTTGTCCCGCATCCTCTGTACAGGTGAGTCTCGCGTCCTCTGTACAGGTGGGTCTGGTGTCCTCTGTACAGGTGAGTCCCGCGTCCTCTGTACAGGGTAGGTCCGGTGTCCTCTGTACAGGTGAATCCCATGTCCTCTGTACAGGGTGGGTCAGGTGTCCTCTGTACAGGTGGGTCCGGTGTCCTCTGTACATGGTGGGTCCGGTGTCCTCTGTACATGGTGGGTCCGGTGTCCTCTGTACATGGTGGGTCCGGCGTCCTCTGTACATGGTGGGTCCGGCGTCCTCTGTACATGGTGGGTCCGGTGTCCTCTGTACAGTTGGGTCCGGTGTCCTCTGTACAGGTGAGTCCCATGTTCTCTGTACAGGTGGGTCCGGTGTCCTCTGTACAGGTGAGTCCCATGTCCTCTGTACAGGTGAGTCCCGCGTCCTCTGTACAGGTGAGTCCCAGGTCCTCTGTACAGGTGAGTCCCGCGTCCTCTGTACAGGTGAGTCCCGCGTCCTCTGTACAGGTGGGTCTGGTGTTCTCTGTACAGGTGAGTCCTGCGTCCTCTGTACAGGTGAGTCCCGCGTCCTCTGTACAGGTGAGTCCCAGGTCCTCTGTACAGGTGAGTCCCGCGTCCTCTGTACAGGTGAGTCCCGCGTCCTCTGTACAGGTGGGTCTGGTGTCCTCTGTATAGGTGAGTCCCGTGTCCTCTGTACATGGTGGGTCCGGTGTCCTCTGTACAGGTGAGTCCCGCGTCCTCTGTACAGGTGAGTCCCAGGTCCTCTGTACAGGTGAGTCCCGCGTCCTATGTACAGATGAGTCCCGCGTCCTCTGTACAGGTGGGTCCGGTGTCCTCTGTACAGGTGAATCCCTTGTCCTCTGTACTTGGTGGGTCCGGTGTCCTCTGTACATGGTGAGTCCCGCGCCCTCTGTACAGGTGAGTCCCATGTCCTCTGTACAGGTGGGTCCGGTGTCCTCTGTACAGGTGGGTCCGGTGTCCTCTGTACAGGTGGGTCCGGTGTCCTCTGTACAGGTGGGTCCGGTGTCCTCTGTACAGGTGGGTCCGGTGTCCTCTGTACAGGTGGGTCCGGTGTCCTCTGTACAGGTGGGTCTGGCGTCCTCTGTACAGGTGAGTCCGGTGTCCTCTGTACAGGTGGGTACGGTGTCCTCTGTACAGGTGGGTCCGGTGTCCTCTGTACAGGTGGGTACGGTGTCCTCTGTACAGGTGGGTCTGGCGTCCTCTGTACAGGTGGGTCTGGCGTCCTCTGTACAGGTGGGTCTGGTGTCCTCTGTACAGGTGGGTCTGGCGTCCTCTGTACAGGTGCTTCTGGCGTCCTCTGTACAGGTGGGTCTGGCGTCCTCTGTACAGGTGGGTCTGGCGTCCTCTGTACAGGTGGGTCTGGCGTCCTCTGTACAAGTGGGTCTGGCGTCCTCTGTACAGGTGGGTCTGGCGTCCTCTGTACAGGTGGGTCTGGTGTCCTCTGTACAGGTGGGTCTAGTGTCCTCTGTACAGGTGAGTCCCGCGTCCTCTGTACAGGTGGGTCCGGTGTCCTCTGTACAGGTGGGTCCGGTGTCCTCTGTACAGGTGGGTCTGGTGTCCTCTGTACAGGTGGGTCCCATGTCCACTGTACAGGTGAGTCCCGTGTCCTCTGTACAGGTGGATCCCATGTCCACTGTACAGGTGGGTCTGGTGTCCTCTGTACAGGTGAGTCCGGTGTCCTCTGTACAGGTGGGTCCTGCATCCTCTGTACAGGTGGGTCCGGTGTCCTCTCTACAGGTGGGTCTGGTGTCCTCTGTACAGGTGAGTCTTGCGCCCTCTGTACATGGTGGGTCCGGTGTCCTCTGTACAGGTGGGTCCGGTGTTTTCTGTACATGGTGGGTTCCGCGCCCTCTGTACAGGTGAGTCCTGCGCCCTCTGTACATGTGAGTCCCGCGCCCTCTGTACATGTGAGTCCCGCGCCCTCTGTACAAGTGAGTCTTGCGTCCTCTGTACATGGTGGATCCCGCGTCCTCTGTACATGGTGGGTCCGGCATCCTCTGCACATGTGAGTCCCGCGCCCTCTGTACATGTGAGTCACGCGTCCTCTGTACAGGGTGGGTCCGGTGTCCTCTGTACATGGTGAGTCCCGCGCCCTCTGTACATGGTGGGTCCTGCGTCCTCTGTACATGGTGAGTCCCGCGCCCTCTGTACAGGTGAGTCCCATGTCCTCTGTACAGGTGGGTCCGGTGTCCTCTGTACAAGTGGGTCCGGTGTCCTCTGTACAGGTGGGTCTGGCGTCCTCTGTACAGGTGGGTCCGGTGTCCTCTGTACAGGTGAGTCCCGCGTCCTCTGTACAGGTGGGTCCAGTGTCCTCTCTATAGGTGGGTCTGGCGTCCTCTGTACAGGTGGGTCCGGTGTCCTCTGTACAGGTGGGTCCGGTGTCCTCTGTACAGGTGGGTCCGGTGTCCTCTGTACAGGTGGGTCTGGCGTCCTCTGTACAGGTGAGTCCGGTGTCCTCTGTACAGGTGGGTACGGTGTCCTCTGTACAGGTGGGTCCGGTGTCCTCTGTACAGGTGGGTACGGTGTCCTCTGTACAGGTGGGTCTGGCGTCCTCTGTACAGGTGGGTCTGGCGTCCTCTGTACAGGTGGGTCTGGTGTCCTCTGTACAGGTGGGTCTGGCGTCCTCTGTACAGGTGCTTCTGGCGTCCTCTGTACAGGTGGGTCTGGCGTCCTCTGTACAGGTGGGTCTGGCGTCCTCTGTACAGGTGGGTCTGGCGTCCTCTGTACAAGTGGGTCTGGCGTCCTCTGTACAGGTGGGTCTGGCGTCCTCTGTACAGGTGGGTCTGGTGTCCTCTGTACAGGTGGGTCTAGTGTCCTCTGTACAGGTGAGTCCCGCGTCCTCTGTACAGGTGGGTCCGGTGTCCTCTGTACAGGTGGGTCCGGTGTCCTCTGTACAGGTGGGTCTGGTGTCCTCTGTACAGGTGGGTCCCATGTCCACTGTACAGGTGAGTCCCGCGTCCTCTGTACAGGTGGGTCCCATGTCCACTGTACAGGTGGGTCTGGTGTCCTCTGTACAGGTGAGTCCGGTGTCCTCTGTACAGGTGGGTCCTGCATCCTCTGTACAGGTGGGTCCGGTGTCCTCTCTACAGGTGGGTCTGGTGTCCTCTGTACAGGTGAGTCTTGCGCCCTCTGTACATGGTGGGTCCGGTGTCCTCTGTACAGGTGGGTCCGGTGTTTTCTGTACATGGTGGGTTCCGCGCCCTCTGTACAGTTGAGTCCTGCGCCCTCTGTACATGTGAGTCCCGCGCCCTCTGTACATGTGAGTCCCGCGCCCTCTGTACAAGTGAGTCTTGCGTCCTCTGTACATGGTGGATCCCGCGTCCTCTGTACATGGTGGGTCCGGCATCCTCTGCACATGTGAGTCCCGCGCCCTCTGTACATGTGAGTCACGCGTCCTCTGTACAGGGTGGGTCCGGTGTCCTCTGTACATGGTGAGTCCCGCGCCCTCTGTACATGGTGGGTCCTGCGTCCTCTGTACATGGTGAGTCCCGCGCCCTCTGTACAGGTGAGTCCCATGTCCTCTGTACAGGTGGGTCCGGTGTCCTCTGTACAGGTGGGTCCGGTGTCCTCTGTACAGGTGGGTCCGGTGTCCTCTGTACAGGTGGGTCTGGCGTCCTCTGTACAGGTGGGTCCGGTGTCCTCTGTACAGGTGAGTCCCGCGTCCTCTGTACAGGTGGGTCCGGTGTCCTCTCTATAGGTGGGTCTGGTGTCCTCTGTACAGGTGGGTCTGGCGTCCTCTGTATAGGTGGGTCCGGTGTTCTCTGTACAGGTGGGTCCGGTGTCCTCTGTACAGGTGGGTCTGGTGTCCTCTGTACAGGTGGGTCTGGCATCCTCTGTACAGGTGGGTCTGGTGTCCTCTGTACAGGTGGGTCTGGTGTCCTCTGTACAGGTGGGTCTGGCGTCCTCTGTACAGGTGGGTCTGGCGTCCTCTGTACAGGTGGGTCTGGCGTCCTCTGTACAGGTGGGTCTGGAGTCCTCTATACAGGTGGGTCTGGCGCTCTCTGTACAGGTGAATCTGGTGTCCTCTGTACAGGTGGGTCCGGTGTCCTCTGTACAGGTGGGTCTGGTGTCCTCTGTACAGGTGGGTCTGGCGTCCTCTGTACAGGTGTGTCTGGTGTTCTCTGTACAGGTGGGTCTGGCGTCCTCTGTACAGGTGGGTCTGGCGTCCTCTGTACAGGTGGGTCTGGCGTCCTCTGTACAGGTGGGTCTGGCGTCCTCTGTACAGGTGGGTCTGGTGTCCTCTGTACAGGTGAGTCCCGCGTCCTCTGTACAGGTGGGTCCGGTGTCCTCTGTACAGGTGGGTCCGGTGTCCTCTGTACAGGTGGGTCCGGTGTCCTCTGTACAGGTGGGTCCGGTGTCCTCTGTACATGGTGGGTCTGGCGTCCTCTGTACAGGTGGGTCCGGTGTCCTCTGTACAGGTGAGTCCCGTGCCCTCTGTACATGGTGGGTCCGGCATCCTCTGTACATGTGAGTCCCGCGCGCTCTGTACAGGTGAGTCCCGCGCCCTCTGTACAGGTGAGTCCCGCGTCCTCTGTACAGGTGAGTCCCGCGTCCTCTGTACAGGTGAGTCCCGCGTCCTCTGTACAGGGTGGGCCCGGGTCCTCTGTACATGGTGGGTCCGGCGTCCTCTGTACATGGTGGGTCCGGCGTCCTCTGTACATGGTGGGTCCGGCGTCCTCTGTACATGGTGGGTCCGGTGTCCTCTGTACAGGTGGGTCCGGTGTCCTCTGTACAGGTGGGTCCGGTGTCCTCTGTACATGGTGAGTCCCGCGCCCTCTGTACAGGTGAGTCCCATGTCCTCTGTACAGGTGAGTCCCGCGTCCTCTGTACAGGTGGGTCCATTGTCCTCTGTACAGGTGAGTCCCGCGCCCTCTGTACATGTGAGAGGAGAACCGAAAAGATAGGACTTGCTTAGCCCTTGGCGCCTATTCCCCAAGTAACGATTCCAGCTGGAATCGTTACTTGGGGAATAGGCGCCAAGGGCTAAGCAAGTCCTATCTTTTCGGTTCTCCTCATACTAAAGCTACACCACGACCTGGAGGTCACGGTGAAGGACGCCCAGGCTGCCGCCCGTATTTTCAACTACAAACCCCAGCGAGTCTACAAGCTCATCAAGGTGTTGTGCCCTCAGCACAACGCTACATGGGTCCGGTGTCCTCTGTACAGGTGGGTCCGGTGTCCTCTGTACATGGTGAGTCCGGTGTCCTCTGTACAGGTGAGTCTGGTGTCCTCTGTACAGGTGAGTCTGGTGTCCTCTGTACAGGTGAGTCTGGTGTCCTCTGTACAGGGTGGGTCCGGTGTCCTCTGTACATGGTGAGTCCCGCGCCCTCTGTACATGGTGGGTCCTGCGTCCTCTGTACATGGTGAGTCCCGCGCCCTCTGTACAGGTGAGTCCCATGTCCTCTGTACAGGTGGGTCCGGTGTCATCTGTACATGTGAGTCCCGCGCCCTCTGTACATGTGAGTAACGCGTCCTCTGTACAGGTGGGTCTGGTGTCCTCTGTACAGGTGAGACCCATGACCTCTGTACAGGTGAGTCCCACGTCCTCTATACAGGTGGGTCCGGTGTCCTCTGTACAGGTGAGTCCCGCGTCCTCTGTACAGGTGAGTCCCGCGTCCTCTGTACATGTGAGTCCCGCGCCCTCTGTACAGGTGAGTTCCATGTCCTCTGTACAGGGTGGTTCCGGTGTCCTCTGTACATGGTGGGTCCAGTGTCCTCTGTACATGTGAGTCCCGCGCCCTCTGTACAGGCGAGTCCCATGTCCTCTGTACAGGGTAGTTCCGGTGTCCTCTGCACATGGTGGGTCCGGTGTCCTCTGTACATGGTGGGTCCGGTGTCCTCTGTACATGGTGGGTCCGGTGTCCTCTGTACAGGTGGGTCCGGTGTCCTCTGTACATGGTGAGTCCCGTGCCCTCTGTACAGGTGAGTCCTGTGCCCTCTGTACAGGTGAGTCCCACGTCCTCTGTACAGGTGAGTCCCACGCCCTCTGTACAGGTGAGTCTCGCGCCCTCTGTACATGTGAGTCCCGCTTCCTCTGTACATGTCAGTCCCACGCCCTGTGTACAGGCGAGTCCCGCCCCCTCTGTACAGGTGAGTCCCATGTCCTCTGTACAGGGTGGGTCCGGTGTCCTCTGTACAGGTGGGTTCGGCGTCCTCTGTACAGGTGGGTCTGGTGTCCTCTGTACAGGTGAGTCCTGCGTCCTCTGTACAGGTGAGTCCTGCGTCCTCTGTACATGGTGGGTCTGGCATCCTCTGTACATGTGAGTCCCGCGCCCTCTGTACAGGTGAGTCCCGCGCCCTCTGTACAGGTGAGTCCCGCGCCCTCTGTACATGGTGAGTCCCGTGCCCTCTGTACATGGTGAGTCCCGCGCCCTCTGTACATGGTGAGTCCCGCGCCCTCTGTGCATGTGAGTCCCGCACCCTCTGTACATGTGAGTCCCGCACCCTCTGTACAGGTGAGTCCCGCACCCTCTGTACAGGTGAGTCCCGCGTCCTCTGTTCATGTGAGTCCCGTGTCCTCTGTACAGGTGGGTTCGGTGTCCTCTGTACATGGTGAGTCCCGCGCCCTCTGTACAGGTGAATCCCATGACCTCTGTACAGGTGAGTTCCACGTCCTCTATACAGGTGGGTCCGGTGTCCTCTGTACAGGTGAGTCCCGCGTCCTCTGTACAGGTGAGTCCCGCGTCCTCTGTACATGTGAGTCCCGCGCCCTCTGTACAGGTGAGTTCCATGTCCTCTGTACAGGGTGGTTCCGGTGTCCTCTGTACATGGTGGGTCCAGTGTCCTCTGTACATGTGAGTCCCGCGCCCTCTGTACAGGCGAGTCCCATGTCCTCTGTACAGGGTAGTTCCGGTGTCCTCTGTACATGGTGGGTCAGGTGTCCTCTGTACATGGTGGGTCCGGTGTCCTCTGTACATGGTGGGTCCGGTGTCCTCTGTACAGGTGGGTCCGGTGTCCTCTGTACAGGTGGGTCCGGTGTCCTCTGTACATGGTGAGTCCCGTGCCCTCTGTACAGGTGAGTCCTGTGCCCTCTGTACAGGTGAGTCCCACGTCCTCTGTACAGGTGAGTCCCACGCCCTCTGTACAGGTGAGTCCCGCTTCCTCTGTACATGTCAGTCCCACGCCCTGTGTACAGACGAGTCCCGCGCCCTCTGTACAGGTGAGTTCCATGTCCTCTGTACAGGGTGGGTCCGGTGTCCTCTGTACATGGTGGGTCCGGTGTCCTCTGTACAGGTGGGTCCGGTGTCCTCTGTACATGGTGAGTCCCGTGCCCTCTGTACAGGTGAGTCCCGTGCCCTCTGTACAGGTGAGTTCTGTGCCCTCTGTACAGGTGAGTCCTGTGCCCTCTGTACAGGTGAGTCCCACGTCCTCTGTACAGGTGAGTCCCACGCCCTCTGTACAGGTGAGTCTCGCGCCCTCTGTACATGTGAGTCCCGCTTCCTCTGTACATGTCAGTCCCACGCCCTGTGTACAGGTGAGTCCCGCCCCCTCTGTACAGGTGAGTCCCATGTCCTCTGTACAGGGTGGGTCCGGTGTCCTCTGTACAGGTTGGTTCGGCGTCCTCTGTACAGGTGAGTCCCGCGTCCTCTGTACAGGTGAGTCCCATGTCCTCTGTACAGGGTGGGTTCGGTGTCCTCTGTACATGGTGGGTCCGGTGTCCTCTGTACATGGTGGGTCCGGTGTCCTCTGTACATGGTGGGTCCGGTGTCCTCTGTACATGGTGGGTCCGGTGTCCTCTGTACATGGTGGGTCCGGTGTCCTCTGTACATGGTGGGTCCGGTGTCCTCTGTACATGGTGGGTCCGGCGTCCTCTGTACAGGTGGGTCCGGTGTCCTCTGTACATGGTGAGTCCCGCGCCCTCTGTACAGGTGAGTCACACGTCCTCTGTACAGGTGAGTCCCGCATCCTCTGTACAGGTGAGTCCCGCGCCCTCTGTACATGTGAGTCACGCGTCCTCTGTACAGGTGAGTCCCGCGCCCTTTGTACAGGTGAGTCCCGCGTCCTCTGTACATGGTGGGTCCGGCATCCTCTGTACATGTGAGTCCCGCGACCCTCTGTACATGTGAGTCCCGCGCCCTCTGTACAGGTGGGTCCGGTGTCCTCTGTACATGGTGAGTCCCGCGCCCTCTGTACAGGTGAGTCCCGGGCCCTCTGTACAGGTGAGTCCCGTGTCCTCTGTACAGGTGAGTCCCGCGTCCTCTGTACAGGTGGGTCCGGTGTCCTCTGTACAGGTGAGTCCCACGCCCTCTGTACAGGTGAGTCTCGCGCCCTCTGTACATGTGAGTCCCGCGTCCTCTGTACATGTCAGTCCCACGCCCTGTGTACAGGTGAGTCCCGCCCCCTCTGTACAGGTGAGTCCCATGTCCTCTGTACAGGGTGGGTCCGGTGTCCTCTGTACAGGTGGGTTCGGCGTCCTCTGTACAGGTGAGTCCTGCGTCCTCTGTACAGGTGAGTCCCATGTGCTCTGTACAGGGTGGGTCCGGCGTCCTCTGTACAGGTGGGTTCGGCGTCCTCTGTACATGGTGGGTCCGGTGTCCTCTGTACATGGTGGGTCCAGCGTCCTCTGTACATGGTGGGTCCGATGTCCTCTGTATGTCGTGGGTCCGGTGTCCTCTGTACATGGTGAGTCCCGCGGCCTCTGTACAGGTGAGTCCCACGTCCTCTGTACAGGTGGGTCCGGTGTCCTCTCTACAGGTGAGTCCCGCGTCCTCTGTACATGTGAGTCCCGCGTCCTCTGTACAGGTGAGTCCCGCGTCCTCTGTACAGGTGGGTCCGGTGTCCTCTGTACATGGTGAGTCCCGCGTCCTCTGTACAGGTGAGTCCCATGACCTCTGTACAGGTGAGTCCCACGTCCTCTGTACAGGTGGGTCCGGTGTCCTCTGTACAGGTGAGTCCTGCGTCCTCTGTACATGTGAGTCCCGCACCCTCTGTACAGGTGAGTCCCATGTCCTCTGTACAGGGTAGTTCCGATGTCCTCTGCACATGGTGGGTCCGGTGTCCTCTGTACATGGTGGGTCCGGTGTCCTCTGTACATGGTGGGTCCGGTGTCCTCTGTACATGGTGGGTCCGGTGTCCTCTGTACAGGTGGGTCCGGCGTCCTCTGTACATGGTGAGTCCCGCGCCCTCTGTACAGGTGAGTCCCGGGCCCTCTGTACAGGTGAGTCCCGCGTCCTCTGTACAGGTGAGTCCCGCGTCCTCTGTACATGGTGGGTCCGGCGTCCTCTGTACATGTGAGTCCCGCGCCCTCTGTACAGGTGAGTCCCGCGCCGTCTGTACAGGTGAGTCCCACGCCCTCTGTACAGGTGAGTCCCGCGCCCTCTGTACAGGTGAGTCCCGCGTCCTCTGTACAGGTAAGTACCTCGTCCTCTGTACAGGTGAGTCCCGTGTCCTCTGTACAGGGTGGGTCCGGTGTCCTCTGTACATGGTGGGTCCGGCGTCCTCTGTACATGGTGGGTCCGGTGTCCTCTGTACATGGTGGGTCCAGTGTCCTCTGTACATGGTGGGTCCGGTGTCCTCTGTACATGGTGAGTCCCATGTCCTCTGTACAGGTGGGTCTGGTGTCCTCTGTACAGGTGAGTCCCGCGTCTTCTTTACAGGTGGGTCTGGTGTCCTCTGTACAGGTTAGTCCCGCGTCCTCTGTACAGGTGAGTCCCGTGTCCTCTGTACATGTGAGTCCCGTGTCCTCTGTACATGTGAGTCCCGCGCCCTCTGTACAGGTGAGTCCCATGTCCTCTGTACATGTGAGTCCCGCGCCCTCTGTACAGGTGAGTCCCATGTCCTCTGTACAGGGTGGGTCCGGCATCCTCTGTACATGTGAGTCCCGCGCCCTCTTTACATGGTGGGTCCGGCATCCTCTGTACATGTGAGTCCCGCGCCCTCTGTACAGGGTGGGTCCGGCATCCTCTGTACATGTGAGTCCCGCGTCCTCTGTACATGGTGGGTCCGGCATCCTCTGTACATGTGAGTCCCGCGCCCTCTTTACATGTGAGTCCCGCGTCCTCTGTGCATGGTGGGACCCGTTTCCTCTGTACATGATGGGTCCCACGTCCTCTGTACAGGTGAGTCCCGCGTCCTCTGTATAGGTGAGTCCTGCGTCCTCTGTTAAGGTGAGTCCCGCGTCCTATGTACAGGTGAGTCCCGCGTCCTCTGTACATATGAGTCCCGCGTCCTCTGTACATATGAGTCCCGCGTCCTCTGTACAGGTGAGTCCCGCGCCCTCTGTACAGGTGAGTCCCGCGTCTTCTGTACATGGTGGGTCCGGCGTCCTCTGTACATGTGAGTCCCGCGCCCTCTGTACAGGTGAGTCCCGCGCCGTCTGTACAGGTGAGTCCCGCGCCCTCTGTACAGGTGAGTCCCGCGCCCTCTGTACAGGTGAGTCCCGCGTCCTCTGTACAGGTAAGTCCCTCGTCCTCTGTACAGGTGAGTCCCGTGTCCTCTGTACAGGGTGGGTCCGGTGTCCTCTGTACATGGTGGGTCCGGCGTCCTCTGTACATGGTGGGTCCGGTGTCCTCTGTACATGGTGAGTCCCGTGTCTTCTTTACAGGTGGGTCTGGTGTCCTCTGTACAGGTGAGTCCCGCGTCCTCTGTACAGGTGAGTCCCGCGTCCTCTGTACAGGTGAGTCCCGTGTCCTCTGTACAGGTGAGTCCCGTGTCCTCTGTACATGTGAGTCCCGCGCCCACTGTACAGGTGAGTCCCATGTCCTCTGTACAGATGAGTCCCGCGTCCTCTGTACATGGTGGGTCCGGCATCCTCTGTACATGTGAGTCCCGCGCCCTCTTTACATGTGAGTCCCACGTCCTCTGTGCATGGTGGGTCCCGCGTCCTCTGTACATGGTGGGACCCGTTTCCTCTGTACATGATGGGTCCCACGTCCTCTGTACAGGTGAGTCCCGCGTCCATTGTATAGGTGAGTCCTGCGTCCTCTGTTAAGGTGAGTCCCGCGTCCTCTGTACAGGTGAGTCCTGCGCCTTCTCTAATTCTTCCCCTCCCTCCTAGGTGCACCAGGAGACGTTTTACCTCGGGTGGAGAAATCTCCCAGACTAGAAGCTTCTTCCCCGCAGACCCCGGACTCCGGTGCGTTCCCACATGTATTGGTCTTGGCTGGTGATGTCACAGCTGTGCATTATCTCTTTATATCGATCGGCTTTTATCTATCCTAGAGCCTGGTGGAGGTCCTGGCGGTGCAGAAAATCGGGGATCAGGTGCCGCACCAGAATCGGGGATGATGGAGGAGGAGAAGAAGGAGGGGGCTGTGTCCCTGCAGGTGTACCTGGCATACTGGAGAGCGGTGGGCGCTGCCCTGGGGGCCTCGGTGCTCCTGGCGTTACTCTTCATGCAGGGTGAGTGCCCGTCTACACGTGACTGACACCTGCGAGCAGCAGCGGGGCCTGTGCCCATCTTTATATGTTATGGTTTCTTGCAGCGTCCAGGAATGTTTCTGACTGGTGGCTTTCCTACTGGATCACAAGCTTAGCGGATGGACCCCAAAACTCCTCCCTGGTGACGATGAGCCCCCCAGTGCTGGCGCCATCTCTGCTGCTGTTTACTGCTGGGGGTCTCCTGTGAGTAATAACAAGATGTACATACAGTTTAATGAACGGTGAAATGTGTCATGTAGTTAGAGCGCCCCCTATACCTACACCGTGTACTGTTGTGTGGTAAGAGCGCCCCCTATACCTGCACTGTGTACTGTTGTGTGGTAAGAGCGCCCCCTATACCTGCACTGTGTACTGTTGTGTGGTAAGAGCGCCCCCTATACCTGCACTGTGTACTGTTGTGTGGTAAGAGCGCCCCCTAAACCTGCACTGTGTACTGTTGTGTGGTAAGAGCGCCCCCTATACCTGTACTGTGTACTGTTGTGTGGTAAGAGCGCCCCCTATGTACTGTGTACTGTTGTGTGGTAAGAGCGCCCCCTATACCTGCACTGTGTACTGTTGTGTGGTAAGAGCGCCCCCTATACCTGCACTGTGTACTGTTGTGTGGTAAGAGCGCCCCCTATACCTACACCGTGTACTGTTGTGTGGTAAGAGCGCCCCCTATACCTGTACTGTGTACTGTTGTGTGGTAAGAGCGCCCCCTATACCTGCACTGTGTACTGTTGTGTGGTAAGAGCGCCCCCTATACCTGCACTGTGTACTGTTGTGTGATAAGAGCGCCCCCTATACCTGTACTGTGTACTGTTGTGTGGTAAGAGCGCCCCCTATACCTGTACTGTGTACTGTTGTGTGATAAGAGCGCCCCCTATACCTGTACTGTGTACTGTTGTGTGATAAGAGCGCCCCCTATACCTGTACTGTGTACTGTTGTGTGGTAAGAGCGCCCCCTATACCTGCACTGTGTACTGTTGTGTGGTAAGAGCGCCCCCTATACCTGCACTGTGTACTGTTGTGTGGTAAGAGCGCCCCCTATACCTGCACTGTGTACTGTTGTGTGGTAAGAGCGCCCCCTATACCTGTACTGTGTACTGTTGTGTGGTAAGAGCGCCCCCTATACCTGTACTGTGTACTGTTGTTTGGTAAGAGCGCCCCCTATACCTGTACTGTGTACTGTTGTGTGGTAAGAGCGCCCCCTATACCTGCACTGTGTACTGTTGTGTGGTAAGAGCGCCCCCTATACCTGTACTGTGTACTGTTGTGTGATAAGAGCGCCCCCTATACCTGTACTGTGTACTGTTGTTTGGTAAGAGCGCCCTCTATACCTGTACTGTGTATTGTTGTGTGATAAGAGCGCCCCCTATACCTGTACTGTGTACTGTTGTGTGGTAAGAGCGCCCCCTATACCTACACCGTGTACTGTTGTGTGGTAAGAGCGCCCCCTATACCTGTACTGTGTACTGTTGTGTGGTAAGAGCGCCCCCTATACCTGTACTGTGTACTGTTGTGTGGTAAGAGCGCCCCCTATACCTGTACTGTGTACTGTTGTGTGGTAAGAGCGCCCCCTAAACCTGCACTGTGTACTGTTGTGTGGTAAGAGCGCCCCCTATACCTGTACTGTGTACTGTTGTGTGGTAAGAGCGCCCCCTATGTACTGTGTACTGTTGTGTGGTAAGAGCGCCCCCTATACCTGCACTGTGTACTGTTGTGTGGTAAGAGCGCCCCCTATACCTGCACTGTGTACTGTTGTGTGGTAAGAGCGCCCCCTATACCTACACCGTGTACTGTTGTGTGGTAAGAGCGCCCCCTATACCTGTACTGTGTACTGTTGTGTGGTAAGAGCGCCCCCTATACCTGCACTGTGTACTGTTGTGTGGTAAGAGCGCCCCCTATACCTGCACTGTGTACTGTTGTGTGATAAGAGCGCCCCCTATACCTGTACTGTGTACTGTTGTGTGGTAAGAGCGCCCCCTATACCTGTACTGTGTACTGTTGTGTGATAAGAGCGCCCCCTATACCTGTACTGTGTACTGTTGTGTGATAAGAGCGCCCCCTATACCTGTACTGTGTACTGTTGTGTGGTAAGAGCGCCCCCTATACCTGCACTGTGTACTGTTGTGTGGTAAGAGCGCCCCCTATACCTGCACTGTGTACTGTTGTGTGATAAGAGCGCCCCCTATACCTGCACTGTGTACTGTTGTGTGGTAAGAGCGCCCCCTATACCTGCACTGTGTACTGTTGTGTGGTAAGAGCGCCCCCTATACCTGTACTGTGTACTGTTGTGTGGTAAGAGCGCCCCCTATACCTGTACTGTGTACTGTTGTTTGGTAAGAGCGCCCCCTATACCTGTACTGTGTATTGTTGTGTGATAAGAGCGCCCCCTATACCTGTACTGTGTACTGTTGTGTGGTAAGAGCGCCCCCTATACCTACACCGTGTACTGTTGTGTGGTAAGAGCGCCCCCTATACCTGTACTGTGTACTGTTGTGTGGTAAGAGCGCCCCCTATACCTGTACTGTGTACTGTTGTGTGGTAAGAGCGCCCCCTATACCTGTACTGTGTACTGTTGTGTGGTAAGAGCGCCCCCTATACCTGTACTGTGTACTGTTGTGTGGTAAGAGCGCCCCCTATACCTGCACTGTGTACTGTTGTGTGGTAAGAGCGCCCCCTATACCTGCACTGTGTACTGTTGTGTGGTAAGAGCGCCCCCTATACCTGTACCGTGTACTGTTGTGTGGTAAGAGCGCCCCCTATACCTGTACTGTGTACTGTTGTGTGGTAAGAGCGCCCCCTATACCTGTACTGTTGTGTGGTAAGAGCGCCCCCTATACCTGCACTGTGTACTGTTGTATGGTAAGAGCGCCCCCTATACCTGCACTGTGTACTGTTGTGTGGTAAGAGCGCCCCCTATACCTGTACTGTGTATTGTTGTGTGGTAAGAGCGCCCCCTATACCTGTACTGTGTACTGTTGTGTGGTAAGAGCGCCCCCTATACCTGTACTGTGTACTGTTGTGTGGTAAGAGCGCCCCCTATACCTGTACTGTTGTGTGGTAAGAGCGCCCCCTATACCTGCACTGTGTACTGTTGTATGGTAAGAGCGCCCCCTATACCTGCACTGTGTACTGTTGTGTGGTAAGAGCGCCCCCTATACCTGCACTGTGTACTGTTGTGTGGTAAGAGCGCCCCCTATACCTGTACTGTGTACTGCTGTGTGGTAAGAGCGCCCCCTATACCTGTACTGTGTACTGTTGTGTGGTAGGAGCGCCCCCTATACCTGTACTGTGTACTGTTGTGTGGTAGGAGCGCCCCCTATACCTGTACTGTGTACTGCTGTGTGGTAAGAGCGCCCCCTATACCTGCACTGTGTACTGTTGTGTGGTAAGAGCACCCCCTATGTACTGTGTACTGTTGTGTGGTAAGAGCGCCCCCTATGTACTGTGTACTGTTGTGTGGTAAGAGCGCCCCCTATACCTGTACTGTGTACTGTTGTGTGGTAAGAGCGCCCCCTATATCTGCACCGTGTACTGTTGTGTGGTAAGAGCGCCACCTATACCTGTACTGTGTACTGTTGTGTGGTAAGAGCGCCCCCTATACCTGCACTGTGTACTGTTGTGTGGTAAGAGCGCCCCCTATACCTGTACTGTGTACTGTTGTGTGGTAAGAGCGCCCCCTATACCTGTACTGTGTACTGTTGTGTGGTAAGAGCGCCTCCTAAACCTGTACCGTGTACTGTTGTGTGGTAAGAGCGCCCCCTATACCTGCACTGTGTACTGTTGTGTGGTAAGAGCGCCCCCTATACCTGCACTGTGTAATGTTGTGTCGTAAGAGCGCCCCCTATACCTGCACTGTGTACTGTTGTGTGGTAAGAGCGCCCCCTATACCTGCACTGTGTACTGTTGTGTGGTAAGAGCGCCCCCTATACCTGTACTGTGTACTGTTGTGTGGTAAGAGCGCCCCCTATACCTGTACTGTGTACTGTTGTGTGATAAGAGCGCCCCCTATACCTGCACTGTGTACTGTTGTGTGGTAAGAGCGCCCCCTATACCTGTACCGTGTACTGTTGTGTGGTAAGAGCGCCCCCTATACCTGCACTGTGTACTGTTGTGTGGTAAGAGCGCCCCCTATACCTGTACTGTGTACTGTTGTGTGGTAAGAGCGCCCCCTATACCTGTACTGTGTACTGTTGTGTGGTAAGAGCGCCCCCTATACCTGTACTGTGTACTGTTGTGTGGTAAGAGCGCCCCCTATACCTGCACCGTGTACTGTTGTGTGATAAGAGCGCCCCCTATACCTGTACTGTGTACTGTTGTGTGATAAGAGCGCCCCCTATACCTGTACTGTGTACTGTTGTGTGGTAAGAGCGCCCCCTATACCTGCACTGTGTACTGTTGTGTGGTAAGAGCACCCCCTATACCTGTACTGTGTACTGTTGTGTGGTAAGAGCGCCCCCTATACCTGTACTGTGTACTGTTGTGTGGTAAGAGCGCCCCCTATACCTGTACTGTGTACTGTTGTGTGGTAAGAGCGCCCCCTATACCTGCACTGTGTACTGTTGTGTGGTAAGAGCGCCCCCTATACCTGTACTGTTGTGTGGTAAGAGCGCCCCCTATACCTGCACTGTGTACTGTTGTGTGGTAAGAGCGCCCCCTATACCTGTACTGTGTACTGTTGTGTGGTAAGAGCGCCCCCTATACCTGCACCGTGTACTGTTGTGTGATAAGAGCGCCCCCTATACCTGTACTGTGTACTGTTGTGTGATAAGAGCGCCCCCTATACCTGTACTGTGTACTGTTGTGTGGTAAGAGCGCCCCCTATACCTGCACTGTGTACTGTTGTGTGGTAAGAGCGCCCCCTATCCCTGCACTGTGTACTGTTGTGTGGTAAGAGCGCCCCCTATACCTGCACTGTGTACTGTTGTGTGGTAAGAGCGCCCCCTATACCTGCACCGTGTACTGTTGTGTGATAAGAGCGCCCCCTATACCTGTACTGTGTACTGTTGTGTGGTAAGAGCACCCCCTATACCTGTACTGTGTACTGTTGTGTGGTAAGAGCGCCCCCTATACCTGTACTGTGTACTGTTGTGTGGTAAGAGCGCCCCCTATACCTGTACTGTGTACTGTTGTGTGGTAAGAGCGCCCCCTATACCTGCACCGTGTACTGTTGTGTGGTAAGAGCGCCCCCTATACCTGTACTGTGTACTGTTGTGTGGTAAGAGCGCCCCCTATACCTGTACTGTGTACTGTTGTGTGGTAAGAGCGCCCCCTATACCTGTACTGTGTACTGTTGTGTGGTAAGAGCGCCCCCTATACCTGTACTGTGTGCTGTTGTGTGGTAAGAGCGCCCCCTATACCTGTACTGTGTACTGTTGTGTGGTAAGAGCGCCCCCTATACCTGTACTGTGTACTGTTGTGTGGTAAGAGCGCCCCCTATACCTGTACTGTGTACTGTTGTGTGGTAAGAGCGCCCCCTATACCTGTACTGTGTACTGTTGTGTGGTAAGAGCGCCCCCTATACCTGTACTGTGTGCTGTTGTGTGGTAAGAGCGCCCCCTATACCTGTACTGTGTACTGTTGTGTGGTAAGAGCGCCCCCTATACCTGTACTGTGTACTGTTGTGTGGTAAGAGCGCCCCCTATACCTGCACTGTGTACTGTTGTGTGGTAAGAGCGCCCCCTATACCTGCACTGTGTACTGTTGTGTGGTAAGAGCGCCCCCTATACCTGTACTGTGTACTGTTGTGTGGTAAGAGCGCCCCCTATACCTGTACTGTGTACTGTTGTGTGGTAAGAGCGCCCCCTATACCTGTACTGTGTACTGTTGTGTGGTAAGAGCGCCCCCTATACCTGCACTGTGTACTGCTGTGTGGTAAGAGCGCCCCCTATACCTGCACTGTGTACTGTTGTGTGATAAGAGCGCCCCCTATACCTGTACTGTGTACTGTTGTGTGATAAGAGCGCCCCCTATACCTGCACTGTGTACTGTTGTGTGGTAAGAGCGCCCCCTATACCTGTACTGTGTACTGTTGTGTGATAAGAGCGCCCCCTATACCTGTACTGTGTACTGTTGTGTGATAAGAGCGCCCCCTATACCTGTACTGTGTACTGTTGTGTGGTAAGAGCGCCCCCTATACCTGCACTGTGTACTGTTGTGTGGTAAGAGCGCCCCCTATACCTGTACTGTGTACTGTTGTGTGGTAAGAGCGCCCCCTATACCTGCACTGTGTACTGTTGTGTGGTAAGAGCGCCCCCTATACCTGTACTGTGTACTGTTGTGTGGTAAGAGCGCCCCCTATACCTGCACTGTGTACTGTTGTGTGGTAAGAGCGCCCCCTATACCTGCACTGTGTACTGTTGTGTGGTAAGAGCGCCCCCTATACCTGTACCGTGTACTGTTGTGTGGTAAGAGCGCCCCCTATACCTGCACCGTGTACTGTTGTGTGGTAAGAGCGCCCCCTATACCTGTACTGTGTACTGTTGTGTGGTAAGAGCGCCCCCTATACCTGTACTGTGTGCTGTTGTGTGGTAAGAGCGCCCCCTATACCTGTACTGTGTACTGTTGTGTGGTAAGAGCGCCCCCTATACCTGTACCATGTACTGGTGTGTGGTAAGAGCGCCCCCTATACCTGTACTGTGTACTGTTGTGTGGTAAGAGCGCCCCCTATACCTGTACTGTGTACTGTTGTGTGGTAAGAGCGCCCCCTATACCTGCACCGTGTACTGTTGTGTGGTAAGAGCGCCCCCTATACCTGCACCGTGTACTGTTGTGTGGTAAGAGCGCCCCCTATACCTGCACCTTGTACTGTTGTGTGGTAAGAGCGCCCCCTATACCTGCACCTTGTACTGTTGTGTGGTAAGAGCGCCCCCTATACCTGCACCTTGTACTGTTGTGTGGTAAGAGCGCCCCCTATACCTGTACTGTGTGCTGTTGTGTGGTAAGAGCGCCCCCTATACCTGTACTGTGTACTGTTGTGTGGTAAGAGCGCCCCCTAAACCTGTACCGTGTACTGTTGTGTGGTAAGAGCGCCCCCTATACCTGCACTGTGTACTGTTGTGTGGTAAGAGCGCCCCCTATACCTGCACTGTGTACTGTTGTGTGGTAAGAGCGCCCCCTATGTACTGTGTACTGTTGTGTGGTAAGAGCGCCCCCTATACCTGTACTGTGTACTGTTGTGTGGTAAGAGCGCCCCCTATACCTGCACCGTGTACTGTTGTGTGGTAAGAGCGCCCCCTATACCTGTACTGTGTACTGTTGTGTGGTAAGAGTGCCCCCTATACCTGCACTGTGTACTGTTGTGTGGTAAGAGCACCCCCTATACCTGCACTGTGTACTGTTGTGTGGTAAGAGCGCCCCCTATACCTGTACTGTGTACTGTTGTGTGGTAAGAGCGCCCCCTATACCTGTACTGTGTACTGTTGTGTGGTAAGAGCGCCCCCTATACCTGTACTGTGTACTGTTGTGTGGTAAGAGCGCCCCCTATACCTGCACTGTGTACTGTTATGTGGTAAGAGCGCCCCCTATACCTGTACTGTGTACTGTTGTGTGGTAAGAGCGCCCCCTATACCTGCACTGTGTACTGTTGTGTGGTAAGAGCGCCCCCTATACCTGTACTATGTACTGTTGTGTGGTAAGAGCGCCCCCTATACCTGCACTGTGTACTGTTGTGTGGTAAGAGCGCCCCCTATACCTGTACTGTGTGCTGTTGTGTGGTAAGAGCGCCCCCTATACCTGCACTGTGTACTGTTGTATGGTAAGAGCGCCCCCTATACCTGTACTGTGTACTGTTGTGTGGTAAGAGCGCCCCCTATACCTGTACTGTGTACTGTTGTGTGGTAAGAGCGCCCCCTATACCTGTACCGTGTACTGTTGTGTGGTAAGAGCGCCCCCTATACCTGTACCATGTACTGTTGTGTGGTAAGAGCGCCCCCTATACCTGCACTGTGTACTGTTGTGTGGTAAGAGCGCCCCCTATACCTGTACTGTGTACTGTTGTGTGGTAAGAGCGCCCCCTATACCTGTACCGTGTACTGTTGTGTGGTAAGAGCGCCCCCTATACCTGTACCATGTACTGTTGTGTGGTAAGAGCGTCCCCTATACCTGCACTGTGTACTCTTGTCTGGTAAGAGCGCCCCCTATACCTGTACCATGTACTGTTGTGTGGTAAGAGCACCCCCTATACCTGTACCATGTACTGTTGTGTGGTAAGAGCGCCCCCTATACCTGCACTGTGTACTGTTGTGTGGTAAGAGCGCCCCCTATACCTGTACTGTGTACTGTTGTGTGGTAAGAGCGCCCCCTATACCTGTACCGTGTACTGTTGTGTGGTAAGAGCGCCCCCTATGCCTGCACTGTGTACTGTTGTGTGGTAAGAGCGCCCCCTATACCTGTACTGTGTACTGTTGTGTGGTAAGAGCGCCCCCTATACCTGCACTGTGTACTGTTGTGTGGTAAGAGCGCCCCCTATACCTGTACTGTGTACTGTCGTGTGGTAAGACCGCCCCCTATACCTGCACTGTGTACTGTTGTGTGGTAAGAGCGCCCCCTATACCTGTACTGTGTACTGTTGTGTGGTAAGAGCGCCCCCTATACCTGTACTGTGTACTGTTGTGTGGTAAGAGCACCCCCTATACCTGCACTGTGTACTGTTATGTGGTAAGAGCGCCCCCTATACCTATACTGTGTACTGTTGTGTGGTAAGAGCGCCCCCTATACCTGCACTGTGTACTGTTGTATGGTAAGAGCGACCCCTATACCTGTACTGTGTACTGTTGTGTGGTAAGAGCGCCCCCTATACCTGTACTGTGTACTGTTGTGTGGTAAGAGCGCCCCCTATACCTGTACTGTGTACTGTTGTGTGGTAAGAGCGCCCCCTATACCTGTACTGTGTACTGTTGTGGAGTAAGAGCGCCCCCTATACCTGTACTGTGTACTGTTGTGTGGTAAGAGCGCCCCCTATGTACTGTGTACTGTTGTGTGGTAAGAGCGCCCCCTATACCTGCACTGTGTACTGTTGTGTGGTAAGAGCGCCCCCTATACCTGTACTGTGTACTGTTGTGTGGTAAGAGAGCCCCCTATACCTGCACTGTGTACTGTTGTGTGGTAAGAGCGCCCCCTATACCTGTACTGTGTACTGTTGTGTGGTAAGAGCGCCCCCTATACCTGCACCGTGTACTGTTGTGTGGTAAGAGCGCCCCCTATACCTACACCGTGTACTGGTGTGTGGTAAGAGCGCCCCCTATACCTGCACTGTGTATTGTTGTGTGGTAAGAGCGCCCACTATACCTGCACTGTGTACTGTTGTGTGGTAAGAGCGCCCCCTATACCTGTACTGTGTACTGTTGTGTGGTAAGAGCGCCCCCTATACCTGTACTGTGTACTGTTGTGTGGTAAGAGCGCACCCTATACCTGCACTGTGTACTGTTGTGTGGTAAGAGCGCCCCCTATGTACTGTGTACTGTCGTGTGGTAAGAGCGCCCCCTATACCTGCACCGTGTACTGTTGTGTGGTAAGAGCGCCCCCTATACCTACACCGTGTACTGTTGTGTGGTAAGAGCGCCCCCTATACCTGTACTGTATACTGTTGTGTGGTAAGAGCGCCCCCTATACCTGCACTGTGTACTGTTGTGTGGTAAGAGCACCCCCTATACCTGTACTGTGTACTGTTGTGTGGTAAGAGCGCCCCCTATACCTGCACTGTGTACTGTTGTGTGGTAAGAGCGCCCCCTATACCTGCACTGTGTACTGTTGTGGAGTAAGAGCGCCCCCTATACCTGCACTGTGTACTGTTGTGTGGTAAGAGCGCCCCCTATACCTGTACTGTGTACTGTTGTGTGGTAAGAGCGCCCCCTATACCTGTACTGTGTACTGTTGTGGAGTAAGAGCGCCCCCTATACCTGCACTGTGTACTGTTGTGTGGTAAGAGCGCCCCCTATACCTACACCGTGTACTGTTGTGTGGTAAGAGCGCCCCCTATACCTGTACTGTGTACTGTTGTGGAGTAAGAGCGCCCCCTATACCTGTACTGTGTACTGTTGTGTGGTAAAAGCGCCCCCTATACCTGTACTGTGTACTGTTGTGTGGTAAGAGCGCCCCCTATACCTGCACTGTGTACTGTTGTGTGATAAGAGCGCCCCCTATACCTGTACTATGTACTGTTGTGTGGTAAGAGCGCCCCCTATACCTGCACTGTGTACTGTTGTGTGGTAAGAGCGCCCCCTATACCTGTACTGTGTACTGTTGTGTGATAAGAGCGCCCCCTATACCTGTACTGTGTACTGTTGTGTGGTAAGAGCGCCCCCTATACCTGCACTGTGTACTGTTGTGTGGTAAGAGCACCCCCTATACCTGCACTGTGTACTGTTGTGTGGTAAGAGCGCCCCCTATACCTGTACTGTGTACTGTTGTGTGGTAAGAGCGCCCCCTATACCTGTACCGTGTACTGTTGTGTGGTAAGAGCGCCCCCTATACCTGTACTGTGTACTGTTGTGTGGTAAGAGCGCCCCCTATACCTGCACTGTGTACTGTTGTGTGGTAAGAGCACCCCCTATACCTGCACTGTGTACTGTTGTGTTGTAAGAGCGCCCCCTATACCTGTACTGTGTACTGTTGTGTGGTAAGAGCGCCCCCTATACCTGTACCGTGTACTGTTGTGTGGTAAGAGCGCCCCCTATACCTGTACTGTGTACTGTTGTGTGGTAAGAGCGCCCCCTATACCTGTACTGTGTACTGTTGTGTGGTAAGAGCGCCCCCTATACCTGTACTGTGTACTGTTGTGTGGTAAGAGCGCCCCCTATACCTGTACCGTGTACTGTTGTGTGGTAAGAGCGCCCCCTATACCTGTACTGTGTACTGTTGTGTGGTAAGAGCGCCCCCTATACCTGTACTGTGTACTGTTGTGTGGTAAGAGCGCCCCCTATACCTGTACTGTGTACTGTTGTGTGGTAAGAGCGCCCCCTATACCTGCACTGTGTATTGTTGTGTGGTAAGAGCGCCCCCTATACCTGTACTGTGTACTGTTGTGTGGTAAGAGCGCCCCCTATACCTGCACTGTGTACTGTTGTGTGGTAAGAGCGCCCCCTATACCTGTACCGTGTACTGTTGTGTGGTAAGAGCGCCCCCTATACCTGTACTGTGTACTGTTGTGTGGTAAGAGCGCCCCCTATACCTGTACTGTGTACTGTTGTGTGGTAAGAGCGCCCCCTATACCTGTACTGTGTACTGTTGTGTGGTAAGAGCGCACCCTATACCTGCACTGTGTACTGTTGTGTGGTAAGAGCGCCCCCTATGTACTGTGTACTGTCGTGTGGTAAGAGCGCCCCCTATACCTGCACCGTGTACTGTTGTGTGGTAAGAGCGCCCCCTATACCTGCACTGTGTACTGTTGTGTGGTAAGAGCGCCCCCTATACCTGCACCATGTACTGTTGTGTGGTAAGAGCGCCCCCTATACCTGCACTGTGTACTGTTGTGTGGTAAGAGCGCCCCCTATACCTGTACCGTGTACTGTTGTGTGGTAAGAGCGCCCCCTATACCTGCACTGTGTACTGCTGTGTGGTAAGAGCGCCCCCTATACCTGTACTGTGTACTGCTGTGTGGTAAGAGCGCCCCCTATACCTGTACTGTGTACTGTTGTGTGGTAAGAGCGCCCCCTATACCTGTACTGTGTACTGTTGTGTGGTAAGAGCGCACCCTATACCTGCACTGTGTACTGTTGTGTGGTAAGAGCGCCCCCTATGTACTGTGTACTGTTGTGTGGTAAGAGCGCCCCCTATACCTGTACTGTGTACTGTCGTGTGGTAAGAGCGCCCCCTATACCTGCACCGTGTACTGTTGTGTGGTAAGAGCGCCCCCTATACCTGCACTGTGTACTGTTGTGTGGTAAGAGCGCCCCCTATACCTGCACCATGTACTGTTGTGTGGTAAGAGCGCCCCCTATACCTGCACTGTGTACTGTTGTGTGGTAAGAGCGCCCCCTATACCTGTACCGTGTACTGTTGTGTGGTAAGAGCGCCCCCTATACCTGCACTGTGTACTGCTGTGTGGTAAGAGCGCCCCCTATACCTGTACTGTGTACTGTTGTGTGGTAAGAGCGCCCCCTATACCTGCACTGTGTACTGTTGTGTGGTAAGAGCGCCCCCTATACCTGTACTGTGTACTGTTGTGTGGTAAGAGCGACCCCTATACCTGCACTGTGTACTGTTGTGGAGTAAGAGCGCCCCCTATACCTGTACTGTGTACTGTTGTGTGGTAAGAGCGCCCCCTATACCTGCACTGTGTACTGTTGTGTGGTAAGAGCGCCCCCTATACCTGTACTGTGTACTGTTGTGTGGTAAGAGCGCCCCCTATACCTGTACTGTGTACTGTTGTGTGGTAAGAGCGCCCCCTATACCTGTACCGTGTACTGTTGTGTGATAAGAGCGCCCCCTATACCTGTACTGTGTACTGTTGTGTGGTAAGAGCGCACCCTATACCTGTACTGTGTATTGTTGTGTGGTAAGAGCGCCCCCTATACCTGTACTGTGTACTGTTGTGTGGTAAGAGCGCCCCCTATACCTGTACTGTGTACTGTTGTGTGGTAAGAGCGCCCCCTATGTACTGTGTACTGTTGTGTGGTAAGAGCGCACCCTATACCTGTACTGTGTATTGTTGTGTGGTAAGAGCGCCCCCTATACCTGCACTGTGTACTGTTGTGTGGTAAGAGCGCCCCCTATGTACTGTGTACTGTTGTGTGGTAAGAGCACCCCCTATACCTGTACTGTGTACTGTTGTGTGGTAAGAGCGCCCCCTATACCTGTACTGTGTACTGTTGTGTGGTAAGAGCGCCCCCTATACCTGTACTGTGTACTGTTGTGTGGTAAGAGCGCCCCCTATACCTACACCGTGTACTGTTGTGTGGTAAGAGCGCCCCCTATACCTGTACTGTGTACTGTTGTGTGGTAAGAGCGCCCCCTATACCTGCACTGTGTACTGTTGTTTGGTAAGAGCGCCCCCTATACCTGTACTGTGTACTGTTGTGTGGTAAGAGCGCCCCCTATACCTGTACTGTGTACTGTTGTGTGGTAAGAGCGCCCCCTATACCTGTACTGTGTACTGTCGTGTGGTAAGAGCGCCCCCTATACCTGTACTGTGTACTGTTGTGTGGTAAGAGCGCCCCCTATACCTGTACCGTGTACTGTTGTGTGGTAAGAGCGCCCCCTATACCTGCACTGTGTACTGTTGTGTGGTAAGAGCGCCCCCTATACCTGTACTGTGTACTGTTGTGTGGTAAGAGCGCCCCCTATACCTGCACTGTGTACTGTTGTGTGGTAAGAGCGCCCCCTATACCTGCACTGTGTACTGCTGTGTGGTAAGAGCGCCCCCTATACCTGTACCGTGTACTGTTGTGTGGTAAGAGCGCCCCCTATACCTGTACTGTGTACTGTTGTGTGGTAAGAGCGCCCCCTATACCTGCACTGTGTACTGTTGTGTGGTAAGAGCGCCCCCTATACCTGCACTGTGTACTGTTGTGTGGTAAGAGCGCCCCCTATACCTGTACTGTGTACTGTTGTGTGGTAAGAGCGCCCCTATACCTGTACTGTGTACTGTTGTGTGGTAAGAGCGCCCCCTATACCTGCACTGTGTACTGCTGTGTGGTAAGAGCGCCCCCTATACCTGTACTGTGTACTGTTGTGTGGTAAGAGCACCCCCTATACCTGTACTGTGTACTGTTGTGTGGTAAGAGCGCCCCCTATACCTGCACTGTGTACTGTTGTGTGGTAAGAGCGACCCCTATACCTGCACTGTGTACTGTTGTGTGGTAAGAGCGCCCCCTATACCTGTACTGTGTACTGTTGTGTGGTAAGAGCGCCCCCTATACCTACACTGTGTACTGTTGTGTGGTAAGAGCGCCCCCTATACCTGTACTGTGTACTGTTGTGTGGTAAGAGCGCCCCCTATACCTGCACCGTGTACTGTTGTGTGGTAAGAGCGCCCCCTATACCTGTACTGTGTACTGTTGTGTGGTAAGAGCGCCCCCTATACCTGCACTGTGTACTGTTGTGTGGTAAGAGCGCCCCCTATACCTGTACTGTGTACTGTTGTGTGGTAAGAGCGCCCCCTATACCTGCACCGTGTACTGTTGTGTGGTAAGAGCGCCCCCTATACCTGCACCGTGTACTGTTGTGTGGTAAGAGCGCCCCCTATACCTGTACTATGTACTGTTGTGTGGTAAGAGCGCCCCCTATACCTGCACTGTGTACTGTTGTGTGGTAAGAGCGCCCCCTATACCTGTACCGTGTACTGTTGTATGGTAAGAGCGCCCCCTATACCTACACCTTGTACTGTTGTGTGGTAAGAGCGCCCCCTATACCTGTACTGTGTACTGTTGTGTGGTAAGAGCGCCCCCTATACCTACACCTTGTACTGTTGTGTGGTAAGAGCGCCCCCTATACCTGTACTGTGTACTGTTGTGTGATAAGAGCGCCCCCTATACCTGTACTGTGTACTGTTGTGTGGTAAGAGCGCCCCCTATACCTGTACTGTGTACTGTTGTTTGGTAAGAGCGCCCCCTATACCTGCACTGTGTACTGGTGTGTGGTAAGAGCGCCCCCTATACCTGCACTGTGTATTGTTGTGTGGTAAGAGCGCCCCCTATACCTACACCGTGTACTGGTGTGTGGTAAGAGCGCCCCCTATACCTGTACTGTGTACTGTTGTGTGGTAAGAGCGCCCCCTATACCTACACCGTGTACTGGTGTGTGGTAAGAGCGCCCCCTATACCTGCACTGTGTATTGTTGTGTGGTAAGAGCGCCCCCTATACCTGTACTGTGTACTGTTGTGTGGTAAGAGCGCCCCCTATACCTGCACTGTGTATTGTTGTGTGGTAAGAGCGCCCCCTATACCTGTACTGTGTACTGTTGTGTGGTAAGAGCGCCCCCTATACCTGTACCGTGTACTGTTGTGTGGTAAGAGCGCCCCCTATACCTGCACTGTGTACTGTTGTGTGGTAAGAGCGCCCCCTATACCTGTACTGTGTACTGTTGTGTGGTAAGAGCGCCCCCTATACCTGTACTGTGTACTGTTGTGTGGTAAGAGCGCACCCTATACCTGCACTGTGTACTGTTGTGTGGTAAGAGCGCCCCCTATGTACTGTGTACTGTCGTGTGGTAAGAGCGCCCCCTATACCTGCACCGTGTACTGTTGTGTGGTAAGAGCGCCCCCTATACCTGCACTGTGTACTGTTGTGTGGTAAGAGCGCCCCCTATACCTGTACTGTGTACTGTTGTGTGGTAAGAGCGCCCCCTATACCTGTACTGTTGTGTGGTAAGAGCGACCCCTATACCTGCACTGTGTACTGCTGTGTGGTAAGAGCGCCCCCTATACCTGTACTGTGTACTGTTGTGTGGTAAGAGCGCCCCCTATACCTGCACTGTGTACTGTTGTGTGGTAAGAGCGCCCCCTATACCTGTACTGTGTACTGTTGTGTGGTAAGAGCGCCCCCTATACCTGCACTGTGCACTGCTGTGTGGTAAGAGCGCCCCCTATACCTGTACTGTGTACTGTTGTGTGGTAAGAGCGCCCCCTATACCTGTACTGTGTACTGTTGTGTGGTAAGAGCGCCCCCTATACCTGTACTGTGTACTGTTGTGTGGTAAGAGCGCCCCCTATACCTGTACTGTGTACTGTTGTGTGGTAAGAGCGCCCCCTATACCTGCACTGTGTACTGTTGTGTGGTAAGAGCGCCCCCTATACCTGCACTGTGTACTGTTGTGTGGTAAGAGCGCCCCCTATACCTGCACTGTGTACTGTTGTGTGGTAAGAGCGCCCCCTATACCTGTACTGTGTACTGTTGTGTGGTAAGAGCGCCCCCTATACCTGTACTGTGTACTGTTGTGTGGTAAGAGCGCCCCCTATACCTACACCGTGTACTGTTGTGTGGTAAGAGCGCCCCCTATACCTGCACTGTGTACTGTTGTGTGGTAAGAGCGCCCCCTATACCTGTACTGTGTACTGTTGTGTGGTAAGAGCGCCCCCTATACCTGTACTGTGTACTGTTGTGTGGTAAGAGCACCCCCTATACCTGCACTGTGTACTGTTGTGTGGTAAGAGCGCCCCCTATACCTGTACTGTGTACTGTTGTGTGGTAAGAGCACCCCCTATGTACTGTGTACTGTTGTGTGGTAAGAGCGCCCCCTATACCTGCACTGTGTACTGTTGTGTGGTAAGAGCGCCCCCTATACCTGTACTGTGTACTGTTGTGTGGTAAGAGCGCCCCCTATACCTGCACTGTGTACTGTTGTGTGGTAAGAGCGCCCCCTATACCTGTACTGTGTACTGTTGTGTGGTAAGAGCGCCCCCTATACCTACACCGTGTACTGTTGTGTGGTAAGAGCGCCCCCTATACCTACACCGTGTACTGGTGTGTGGTAAGAGCGCCACCTATACCTGCACTGTGTATTGTTGTGTGGTAAGAGCGCCCCCTATACCTGCACTGTGTACTGTTGTGTGGTAAGAGCACACCCTATACCTGTACTGTGTACTGTTGTGTGGTAAGAGCGCCCCCTATGTACTGTGTACTGTCGTGTGGTAAGAGCGCCCCCTATACCTGCACCGTGTACTGTTGTGTGGTAAGAGCGCCCCCTATACCTACACCGTGTACTGTTGTGTGGTAAGAGCGCCCCCTATACCTGCACCGTGTACTGTTGTGTGGTAAGAGCGCCCCCTATACCTACACCGTGTACTGTTGTGTGGTAAGAGCGCCCCCTATGTACTGTGTACTGTTGTGTGGTAAGAGCGCCCCCCTATACCTGTACCATGTACTGGTGTGTGGTAAGAGCGCCCCCTATACCTGCACTGTGTACTGTTGTGTGGTAAGAGCACCCCCTATACCTGTACTGTGTACTGTTGTGTGGTAAGAGCGCCCCCTATACCTGCACTGTGTACTGTTGTGTGGTAAGAGCGCCCCCTATACCTGCACTGTGTACTGTTGTGTGGTAAGAGCGCCCCCTATACCTGTACTGTGTACTGTTGTGGAGTAAGAGCGCCCCCCTATACCTGCACTGTGTACTGTTGTGTGGTAAGAGCGCCCCCTATACCTGTACTGTGTACTGTTGTGTGGTAAGAGCGCCCCCTATACCTGTACTGTGTACTGTTGTGGAGTAAGAGCGCCCCCTATACCTGCACTGTGTACTGTTGTGTGGTAAGAGCGCCCCCTATACCTGTACTGTGTACTGTTGTGTGGTAAGAGCGCCCCCTATACCTGTACTGTGTACTGTTGTGTGGTAAGAGCGCCCCCTATACCTGCACTGTGTACTGTTGTGTGGTAAGAGCGCCCCCTATACCTGTACTGTGTACTGTTGTGTGGTAAGAGCGCCCCCTATACCTGTACTGTGTACTGTTGTGGAGTATGAGCGCCCCCTATACCTGTACTGTGTACTGTTGTGTGGTAAGAGCGCCCCCTATACCTGTACTATGTACTGTTGTGTGGTAAGAGCGCCCCCTATACCTGCACTGTGTACTGTTGTGTGGTAAGAGCGCCCCCTATACCTGTACTGTGTACTGTTGTGTGATAAGAGCGCCCCCTATACCTGTACTGTGTACTGTTGTGTGGTAAGAGCGCCCCCCTATACCTGCACTGTGTACTGTTGTGTGGTAAGAGCACCCCCTATACCTGCACTGTGTACTGTTGTGTGGTAAGAGCGCCCCCTATACCTGCACTGTGTACTGTTGTGTGGTAAGAGCGCCCCCTATACCTGTACCGTGTACTGTTGTGTGGTAAGAGCGCCCCCTATACCTGTACTGTGTACTGTTGTGTGGTAAGAGCGCCCCCTATACCTGTACTGTGTACTGTTGTGTGGTAAGAGCGCCCCCTATACCTGTACTGTGTACTGTTGTGTGGTAAGAGCGCCCCCTATACCTGCACTGTGTATTGTTGTGTGGTAAGAGCGCCCCCTATACCTGTACCGTGTACTGTTGTGTGGTAAGAGCGCCCCCTATACCTGCACTGTGTACTGTTGTGTGGTAAGAGCGCCCCCTATACCTGTACTGTGTACTGTTGTGTGGTAAGAGCGCCCCCTATACCTGTACCGTGTACTGTTGTGTGGTAAGAGCGCCCCCTATACCTGTGCTGTGTACTGTTGTGTGGTAAGAGCGCCCCCTATACCTGTACTGTGTACTGTTGTGTGGTAAGAGCGCCCCCTATACCTGTACTGTGTACTGTTGTGTGGTAAGAGCACCCCCTATACCTGCACTGTGTACTGTTGTGTGGTAAGAGCGCCCCCTATACCTGTACTGTGTACTGTTGTGTGGTAAGAGCGCCCCCTATACCTGCACTGTGTACTGTTGTGTGGTAAGAGCGCCCCCTATACCTGCACTGTGTACTGTTGTGTGGTAAGAGCGCCCCCTATACCTGCACTGTGTACTGTTGTGTGGTAAGAGCGCCCCCTATACCTGTACTGTGTACTGTTGTGTGGTAAGAGCGCCCCCTATACCTGCACTGTGTACTGTTGTGTGGTAAGAGCGCCCCCTATACCTGCACTGTGTACTGTTGTGTGGTAAGAGCGCCCCCTATACCTGTACCGTGTACTGTTGTGTGGTAAGAGCGCCCCCTATACCTGTACCGTGTACTGTTGTGTGGTAAGAGCGCCCCCTATACCTGCACTGTGTACTGTTGTGTGGTAAGAGCGCCCCCTATACCTGTACTGTGTACTGTTGTGTGGTAAGAGCGCCCCCTATACCTGTACTGTGTACTGTTGTGTGGTAAGAGCGCACCCTATACCTGCACTGTGTACTGTTGTGTGGTAAGAGCGCCCCCTATGTACTGTGTACTGTCGTGTGGTAAGAGCGCCCCCTATACCTGCACCGTGTACTGTTGTGTGGTAAGAGCGCCCCCTATACCTGCACTGTGTACTGTTGTGTGGTAAGAGCGCCCCCTATACCTGCACCGTGTACTGTTGTGTGGTAAGAGCGCCCCCTATACCTGCACTGTGTACTGTTGTGTGGTAAGAGCGCCCCCTATACCTGCACTGTGTACTGTTGTGTGGTAAGAGCGCCCCCTATACCTGTACTATGTACTGTTGTGTGGTAAGAGCACCCCCTATACCTGTACCATGTACTGGTGTGTGGTAAGAGCGCCCCCTATACCTGCACTGTGTACTGTTGTGTGGTAAGAGCGCCCCCTATACCTGTACTGTGTACTGTTGTGTGGTAAGAGCGCCCCCTATACCTGTACTGTGTACTGTTGTGTGGTAAGAGCGCCCCCTATACCTGCACTGTGTACTGTTGTGTGGTAAGAGCGCCCTCTATACCTGCACTGTGTACTGCTGTGTGGTAAGAGCGCCCCCTATACCTGTACTGTGTACTGTTGTGTGGTAAGAGCGCCCCCTATACCTGCACTGTGTACTGTTGTGTGGTAAGAGCGCCCCCTATACCTGTACTGTGTACTGTTGTGTGGTAAGAGCGCCCCCTATACCTGCACTGTGTACTGTTGTGTGGTAAGAGCGCCCCCTATACCTGTACTGTGTACTGTTGTGTGGTAAGAGCGCCCCCTATACCTACACCGTGTACTGTTGTGTGGTAAGAGCGCCCCCTATACCTACACCGTGTACTGGTGTGTGGTAAGAGCGCCCCCTATACCTGCACTGTGTATTGTTGTGTGGTAAGAGCGCCCCCTATACCTGCACTGTGTACTGTTGTGTGGTAAGAGCGCCCCCTATACCTGTACTGTGTACTGTTGTGTGATAAGAGCGCCCCCTATACCTGTACTGTGTACTGTTGTGTGGTAAGAGCGCCCCCTATACCTGTACTGTGTACTGTTGTGTGGTAAGAGCGCACCCTATACCTGCACTGTGTACTGTTGTGTGGTAAGAGCGCCCCCTATGTACTGTGTACTGTCGTGTGATAAGAGCGCCCCCTATACCTGCACCGTGTACTGTTGTGTGGTAAGAGCGCCCCCTATACCTACACCGTGTACTGTTGTGTGGTAAGAGCGCCCCCTATACCTGTACTGTATACTGTTGTGTGGTAAGAGCGCCCCCTATACCTGTACCATGTACTGGTGTGTGGTAAGAGCGCCCCCTATACCTGCACTGTGTACTGTTGTGTGGTAAGAGCGCCCCCTATACCTGCACTGTGTACTGTTGTGTGGTAAGAGCGCCCCCTATACCTGTACCGTGTACTGTTGTGTGGTAAGAGCGCCCCCTATACCTGCACTGTGTACTGTTGTGTGGTAAGAGCGCCCCCTATACCTGTACTGTGTACTGT
Organism: Hyla sarda; assembly: GCF_029499605.1. Classification (NCBI taxonomy): domain Eukaryota; kingdom Metazoa; phylum Chordata; class Amphibia; order Anura; family Hylidae; genus Hyla; species Hyla sarda. Next base: position 124,112 of record NW_026610902.1, read on the forward strand.
TGTGTGGTAAGAGCGCCTCCTATACCTGCACTGTGTACTGTTGTGTGGTAAGAGCGCCCCCTATACCTGTACTGTGTACTGTTGTGTGGTAAGAGCGCCCCCTATACCTGTACTGTGTACTGTTGTGTGGTAAGAGCGCCCCCTATACCTGTACCGTGTACTGTTGTGTGGTAAGAGCGCCCCCTATACCTGTACTGTGTACTGTTGTGTGGTAAGAGCACCCCCTATACCTACACCGTGTACTGTTGTGTGGTAAGAGCGCCCCCTATACCTACACTGTGTACTGTTGTGTGGTAAGAGCGCCCCCTATACCTTTACTGTGTACTGTTATGTGGTAAGAGCGCCCCCTATACCTACACTGTGTACTGTTGTATGGTAAGAGCGCCCCCTATACCTGCACTGTGTACTGTTGTGTGGTAAGAGCGCCCCCTATACCTGTACTGTGTACTGTTGTGTGGTAAGAGCGCCCCCTAAACCTGTACTGTGTACTGTTGTGGAGTAAGAGCGCCCCCTATACCTGTACTGTGTACTGTTGTGTGGTAAGAGCGCCCCCTATACCTGCACTGTGTACTGTTGTGTGGTAAGAGCGCCCCCTATACCTGTACTGTGTACTGTTGTGTGGTAAGAGCGCCCCCTATACCTGTACTGTGTACTGTTGTGTGGTAAGAGCGCCCCCTATACCTGTACTGTGTACTGTTGTGGAGTAAGAGCGCCCCCTATACCTGTACTGTGTACTGTTGTGTGGTAAGAGCGCCCCCTATACCTGTACTGTGTACTGTTGTGTGGTAAGAGCGCCCCCTATACCTGTACTGTGTACTGTTGTGTGGTAAGAGCGCCCCCTATACCTGTACTGTGTACTGTTGTGTGGTAAGAGCGCCCCCTATACCTGCACTGTGTACTGTTGTATGGTAAGAGCGCCCCCTATACCTGTACTGTGTACTGTTGTGTGGTAAGAGCGCCCCCTATACCTGTACTGTGTACTGTTGTGTGGTAAGAGCGCCCCCTATACCTGTACTGTGTACTGTTGTGTGGTAAGAGCGCCCCCTATACCTGCACTGTGTACTGTTGTGTGGTAAGAGCGCCCCCTATACCTGTACTGTGTACTGTTGTGTGGTAAGAGCGCCCCCTATACCTGCACTGTGTACTGTTGTGTGGTAAGAGCGCCCCCTATACCTGTACCGTGTACTGTTGTGTGGTAAGAGCGCCCCCTATACCTGTACTGTGTACTGTTGTGTGGTAAGAGCGCCCCCTATACCTGTACTGTGTACTGTTGTGTGGTAAGAGCGCCCCCTATACCTGCACCGTGTACTGTTGTGTGGTAAGAGCGCCCCCTATACCTGTACTGTGTACTGTTGTGTGGTAAGAGCGCCCCCTATACCTGCACTGTGTACTGTTGTGTGGTAAGAGCGCCCCCTATACCTGTACTGTGTACTGTTGTGTGGTAAGAGCGCCCCCTATACCTGTACTGTGTACTGTTGTGTGGTAAGAGCGCCCCCTATACCTGTACTGTGTACTGTTGTGTGGTAAGAGCGCCCCCTATACCTGCACTGTGTACTGTTGTGTGGTAAGAGCGCCCCCTATACCTGTACCGTGTACTGTTGTGTGGTAAGAGCGCCCCCTATACCTGCACCGTGTACTGTTGTGTGGTAAGAGCGCCCCCTATACCTGTACTGTGTACTGTTGTGTGATAAGAGCGCCCCCTATACCTGTACTGTGTACTGTTGTGTGGTAAGAGCGCCCCCTATACCTGTACTGTGTACTGTTGTGTGGTAAGAGCGCACCCTATACCTGCACTGTGTACTGTTGTGTGGTAAGAGCGCCCCCTATGTACTGTGTACTGTCGTGTGGTAAGAGCGCCCCCTATACCTGTACTGTGTACTGTTGTGTGGTAAGAGCGCCCCCTATACCTGCACTGTGTACTCTTGTCTGGTAAGAGCGCCCCCTATACCTGTACTGTGTACTGTTGTGTGGTAAGAGCGCCCCCTATACCTGTACCGTGTACTGTTGTGTGGTAAGAGCGCCCCCTATACCTGCACCGTGTACTGTTGTGTGGTAAGAGCGCCCCCTATACCTGTACTGTGTACTGTTGTGTGGTAAGAGCGCCCCCTATACCTGTACTGTGTACTGTTGTGTGGTAAGAGCGCCCCCTATACCTGTACTGTGTACTGTTGTGTGGTAAGAGCGCCCCCTATACCTGTACTGTGTACTGTTGTGTGGTAAGAGCGCCCCCTATACCTGTACTGTGTACTGTTGTGTGGTAAGAGCGCCCCCTATACCTGCACTGTCTACTGTTGTGTGGTAAGAGCGCCCCCTATACCTGTACTGTGTACTGTTGTGTGGTAAGAGCGCCCCCTATACCTGCACTGTCTACTGTTGTGTGGTAAGAGCGCCCCCTATACCTGTACTGTGTACTGTTGTGTGGTAAAAGCGACCCCTATACCTGCACTGTGTACTGTTGTGTGGTAAGAGCGCCCCCTATACCTGCACTGTGTACTGTTGTGTGGTAAGAGCGCCCCCTATACCTGTACTGTGTACTGTTGTGTGGTAAGAGCGCCCCCTATACCTGCACTGTGTACTGTTGTGTGGTAAGAGCGCCCCCTATACCTGTACTGTGTACTGTTGTGTGGTAAGAGCGCCCCCTATACCTGTACTGTGTACTGTTGTGTGGTAAGAGCGCCCCCTATACCTGTACTGTGTACTGTTGTGTGGTAAGAGCGCCCCCTATACCTGCACTGTGTACTGTTGTGTGATAAGAGCGCCCCCTATACCTGTACTGTGTACTGTTGTGTGGTAAGAGCGCCCCCTATACCTGCACTGTGTACTCTTGTCTGGTAAGAGCGCCCCCTATACCTGTACTGTGTACTGTTGTGTGGTAAGAGCGCCCCCTATACCTGTACTGTGTACTGTTGTGTGGTAAGAACGCCCCCTATGTACTGTGTACTGTTGTGTGGTAAGAGCGCCCCCTATGTACTGTGTACTGTTGTGTGGTAAGAGCGCCCCCTATACCTGTACTGTGTACTGTTGTGTGGTAAGAACGCCCCCTATGTACTGTGTACTGTTGTGTGGTAAGAGCGCCCCCTATGTACTGTGTACTGTTGTGTGGTAAGAGCGCCCCCTATACCTGCACTGTGTACTGTTGTGTGGTAAGAGCGCCCCCTATACCTGTACTGTGTACTGTTGTGTGGTAAGAGCGCCCCCTATACCTGTACTGTGTACTGTTGTGTGGTAAGAACGCCCCCTATGTACTGTGTACTGTTGTGTGGTAAGAGCGCCCCCTATGTACTGTGTACTGTTGTGTGGTAAGAGCGCCCCCTATACCTGTACTGTGTACTGTTGTGTGGTAAGAGCGCCCCCTATACCTGCACTGTGTACTGTTGTGTGGTAAGAGCGCCCCCTATACCTGTACTGTGTACTGTTGTGTGGTAAGAGCGCCCCCTATACCTGTACTGTGTACTGTTGTGTGGTAAGAGCGCCCCCTATACCTGTACTGTGTACTGTTGTGTGGTAAGAGCGCCCCCTATACCTGTACTGTGTACTGTTGTGTGATAAGAGCGCCCCCTATACCTGTACTGTGTACTGTTGTGTGGTAAGAGCGCCCCCTATACCTGCACTGTGTACTGTTGTGTGGTAAGAGCGCCCCCTATACCTGTACCGTGTACTGTTGTGTGGTAAGAGCGCCCCCTATACCTGTACTGTGTACTGTTGTGTGGTAAGAGCGCCCCCTATACCTGCACCGTGTACTGTTGTGTGGTAAGAGCGCCCCCTATACCTGTACTGTGTACTGTTGTGTGGTAAGAGCGCCCCCTATACCTGTACTGTGTACTGTTGTGTGGTAGGAGCGCCCCCTATACCTGTACTGTGTACTGTTGTGTGGTAAGAGCGCCCCCTATACCTGTACTGTGTACTGTTGTGTGGTAAGAGCGCCCCCTATACCTGTACTGTGTACTGTTGTGTGATAAGAGCGCCCCCTATACCTGTACTGTGTACTGTTGTGTGGTAAGAGCGCCCCCTATACCTGTACTGTGTACTGTTGTGTGGTAAGAGCGCCCCCTATACCTGTACTGTGTACTGTTGTGTGGTAAGAGCGCCCCCTATACCTGCACTGTGTACTGTTGTGTGGTAAGAGCGCCCCCTATACCTGCACTGTGTACTGTTGTGTGATAAGAGCGCCCCCTATACCTGTACTGTGTACTGTTGTGTGATAAGAGCGCCCCCTATACCTACACCGTGTACTGTTGTGTGGTAAGAGCGCCCCCTATACCTGTACTGTGTACTGTTGTGTGGTAAGAGCGCCCCCTATACCTGCACTGTGTACTGTTGTGTGGTAAGAGCGCCCCCTATACCTGTACTGTGTACTGTTGTGTGATAAGAGCGCCCCCTATACCTGTACTGTGTACTGTTGTGTGGTAAGAGCGCCCCCTAAACCTGTACTGTGTACTGTTGTGTGGTAAGAGCGCCCCCTATACCTGTACTGTGTACTGTTGTGTGGTAAGAGCGCCCCCTATACCTGTACTGTGTACTGTTGTGTGGTAAGAGCGCCCCCTATACCTACACCGTGTACTGTTGTGTGGTAAGAGCGCCCCCTATACCTGTACTGTGTACTGTTGTGTGGTAAGAGCGCTCCCTATACCTGCACTGTGTACTGGTGTGTGGTAAGAGCGCCCCCTATACCTGCACTGTGTACTGTTATGTGGTAAGAGCGCCCCCTATACCTGTACTGTGTACTGTTGTGTGGTAAGAGCGCCCCCTAAACCTGTACTGTGTACTGTTGTGTGGTAAGAGCGCCCCCTATACCTGTACTGTGTACTGTTGTGTGGTAAGAGCGCCCCCTATACCTGTACTGTGTACTGTTGTGTGGTAAGAGCGCCCCCTATACCTACACCGTGTACTGTTGTGTGGTAAGAGCGCCCCCTATACCTGTACTGTGTACTGTTGTGTGGTAAGAGCGCTCCCTATACCTGCACTGTGTACTGGTGTGTGGTAAGAGCGCCCCCTAAACCTGTACTGTGTACTGTTGTGTGGTAAGAGCGCCCCCTATACCTGTACTGTGTACTGTTGTGTGGTAAGAGCGCCCCCTATACCTGTACTGTGTACTGTTGTGTGGTAAGAGCGCCCCCTATACCTACACCGTGTACTGTTGTGTGGTAAGAGCGCCCCCTATACCTGTACTGTGTACTGTTGTGTGGTAAGAGCGCTCCCTATACCTGCACTGTGTACTGGTGTGTGGTAAGAGCGCCCCCTATACCTGCACTGTGTACTGTTATGTGGTAAGAGCGCCCCCTATACCTGTACTGTGTACTGTTGTGTGGTAAGAGCGCCCCCTATACCTGTACTGTGTACTGTTGTGTGGTAAGAGCGCCCCCTATACCTGCACTGTGTACTGTTGTGTGGTAAGAGCGCCCCCTATACCTGCACTGTGTACTGTTGTGTGGTAAGAGCGCCCCCTATACCTGTACTGTGTACTGTTGTGTGGTAAGAGCGCCCCCTATACCTGTACCGTGTACTGTTGTGTGGTAAGAGCGCCCCCTATACCTGTACCGTGTACTGTTGTGTGGTAAGAGCGCCCCCTATACCTGTACCGTGTACTGTTGTGTGGTAAGAGCGCCCCCTATGCCTGCACTGTGTACTGTTGTGTGGTAAGAGCGCCCCCTATGCCTGTACCGTGTACTGTTGTGTGGTAAGAGCGCCCCCTATGCACTGTGTACTGTTGTGTGGTAAATCCCCCTCTTGTCCTGATTCAGGACCCCGCTTAGTTGGGGCCGGTCCTCCGGTCATAACTCCACCACCAGCCTCAGCTTCTACTTATCGGTGTACGGGGGGATCGCTGCAGCAAATTCCATCTTTACTGCCCTGCGAGCGCTGCTCTTCGCCTTTGGGACGGTTCGTGCCGCCACAGTGATCCACAGGCGTCTGCTGCATAAGGTGTTACGGGTAAGAAGGGCGGAGGAGTGACATGGTATAGTGTCCTGGCTGCGGCCTCCTGCAGGGAGAGGAGGGGGGGCAGTTCTGTATGGTGCAGGGATGTGGTGGCCCCAGGGGCAGGATGGGGCCCCGTGGGTAGAGGATGTAGCAGAGTCCAGTGTGTGTAATAATATAGACATCTTATATACTTGGAGCCTCCACATGACTAGGGGGCCCCAACCCAAGATCTGTGCCCACTGGGTAAAATGTAATAAAGGGGTCATGTCAGGCGTCCATGGAAAGGGCGACCCCAAGAATGATGTGGGCACCGGACTCATAGTGAGGGATACGGACAAGACCCCAATTATTAGTCCAAAGTCTTAAGTAGAGGGTCCGGCAACCTGTCCGTTCCTCAGCCCCTCCTATTGGGGGCACTTATATTGGGGTCCAGGTGTAATCACTGTAAGGCACCATCTTCTCACCAGAACTCCCTGGGGTAGAATGCCATACTTTGGTTTGTAATTGGCCCCCAAACACAAGTCACGTGACCCTTGGATTCATGACAAGGTCTTTCCCGTTTCCAGGCCACGGTCACCTTCTTTGACAGGACGCCTGTCGGTCGCATCATTAACCGTTTCTCCTCTGACCTGTATTGTGTGGACGACTTCCTGCCCTTCATTCTCAATATTTTCCTGGCCAATATGTTTGGTCTGCTGGGGATGCTGGTGATGATCAGCTACGGGCTGCCGCTGATCCTGACCATCCTGGTGCCCCTGGCCATTCTGTACTACTACATCCAACGGTTCTACCGCCACACATCGCGGGAGCTGAAGAGACTGCAGAGCATCACCCTCTCCCCTATCTACAGCCACTTCTCCGAGACCCTGAGCGGCTTGAGTACCATCCGAGCCACACGCCATGCTAAGAGGTGAGGAGTGGGGGTTTATCTGGGGGCAGCGAGGTAAGGACAGTCCAGGGTTTTCTACTATGGTTGTGTGTCTCAAGTATTGTTGTCTGGTTTAGATGGGTGTTGTGTGTGGTCCATCTGGTTTGGATGGGTGTTTGTGTTGGGTCATCTGGTTTGGATGGGTGTTGTGTTGGGTCCATCTGGTTTGGATGGGTGTTGTGTTGGGTTCATCTGGTTTGGATGGGTGTTTGTGTTGGGTTCATCTAGTTTAGAGGGGTGTTGTGTTGGGTCCATCTGGTTTGGATGGGTGTTTGTGTTGGGTCATCTGGTTTGGATGGGTGTTGTGTTGGGTCCATCTGGTTTGGATGGGTGTTGTGTTGGGTCCATCTGGTTTGGATGGGTGTTGTGTGTGGTCCATCTGGTTTGGATGGGTGTTGTGTTGGGTCCATCTGGTTTGGATGGGTGTTGTGTTGGGTCATCTGGTTTGGATGGGTGTTTGTGTTGGGTTCATCTGGTTTGGATGGGTGTTTGTGTTGGGTTCATCTAGTTTAGAGGGGTGTTGTGTTGGGTTCATCTAGTTTAGAGGGGTGTTGTGTTGGGTCATCTGGTTTGGATGGGTGTTGTGTTGGGTTCATCTGGTTTGGATGGGTGTTTGTGTTGGGTTCATCTAGTTTAGAGGGGTGTTGTGTTGGGTCATCTGGTTTGGATGGGTGTTGTGTTGGGTTCATCTGGTTTGGATGGGTGTTTGTGTTGGGTTCATCTGGTTTGGATGGGTGTTTGTGTTGGGTTCATCTGGTTTGGATGGGTGTTGTGTTGGGTTCATCTGGTTTGGATGGGTGTTGTGTTGGGTTCATCTGGTTTGGATGGGTGTTGTGTTGGGTTCATCTGGTTTGGATGGGTGTTTGTGTTGGGTTCATCTGGTTTGGATGGGTGTTTGTGTTGGGTTCATCTGGTTTAGAGGGGTGTTGTGTTGGGTCATCTGGTTTGGATGGGTGTTTGTGTTGGGTTCATCTGGTTTAGATGGGTGTTTGTGTTGGGTTCATCTGGTTTGGATGGGTGTTTGTGTTGGGTTCATCTGGTTTGGATGGGTGTTGTGTTGGGTTCATCTGGTTTGGATGGGTGTTTGTGTTGGGTTCATCTGGTTTGGATGGGTGTTTGTGTTGGGTTCATCTGGTTTAGAGGGGTGTTGTGTTGAGTTCATGTGGTTTGGATGGGTGTTGTGTTGGTTCATCTGGTTTGGATGGATGTTTGTGTGTGTGTGGTCCATCTGGTTTGGATGGGTGATGTGTTTGGTTCATCTGGTTTAGAGGGGTGTTGTGTTGGGTTCATCTGGTTTGGAGGGGTGTTGTGTTGGGTTCATCTGGTTTGGATGGGTGTTTGTGTTGGGTCCATCTGGTTTAGAGGGGTGTTTGTGTTGGGTTCATCTGGTTTGGATGGGTGTTGTGTTGGGTCATCTGGTTTTGATGGGTGTTGTGTTGGGTCGTCTGGTTTTGATGGGTGTTGTGTTGGTTCATCTGGTTTGGATGGGTGTTGTGTTGGGTCATCTGGTTTTGATGGATGTTGTGTTGGGTCATCTGGTTTTGATGGGTGTTGTGTTGGGTCGTCTGGTTTTGATGGGTGTTGTGTTGGTTCATCTGGTTTGGATGGGTGTTGTGTTGGGTCATCTGGTTTTGATGGATGTTGTGTTGGGTCGTCTGGTTTTGATGGGTGTTGTGTTGGGTCGTCTGGTTTAGATGGGTGTTGTGTTGGGTTCATCTGGTTTGGATGGGTGTTGTGTTGGGTCATCTGGTTTTGATGGGTGTTGTGTTGGGTCGTCTGGTTTTGATGGGTGTTGTGTTGGTTCATCTGGTTTGGATGGGTGTTGTGTTGGGTCATCTGGTTTTGATGGATGTTGTGTTGGGTCGTCTGGTTTTGATGGGTGTTGTGTTGGGTCGTCTGGTTTAGATGGGTGTTGTGTTGGGTTCATCTGGTTTGGATGGGTGTTGTGTTGGGTTTAAAGCAATTAGCACAAAGTGATCAATTCAGTATCCAAACTGGAGCCCAATCAACTCTGATGTCGCAGAGTGAACAGGAGTAGGTGAACCTCTAACCTTCCATTAGATGGGAACTGAGCGGGGACGGTGCCAGCCGCTTCCTAACAAATTGGGTACTTTTGGCTTCCACTGATGTCTGTACGCCCCAGGTGAGTATAAGTAGGTACAAGGGCAAAGTTAACCCATTTTTCCCTAACACCACACCTAGTGCGTTAAAATGTATAATCAACACAGAAATGAGCCAAGATCCCCCGAATCATGGAGGCTTTGAGACCCGGTTCAGACGTAGAATCCGTCTAGTTCCAGTAGATGTGACAATGGTTTACTGCAATCTTCTCCATTGAACAGCACCTTGATTCTTTCAGTCCCTGGAAAGCGTAAGTCCCTACAGTGGTTATGATCATCTTCCCAATGTCGTATCTCCTCCATGTACGTATTAACACATAAACCACATAGTCACTCCGCATGTCATCAATCCCTATACCATTATGTCGTAACCTCCTAGAGCAGTGCTTTCAAACTGTGGCCCTTCAGATGTTGCAAAACTTAAACTCCCTGCAAGCCCGGACAGCCAACATCGGTCCAGAAATGCTGGGAGTTGAAGATTTGCAACATCTGGAGCCACAGTTTTAAACCATTGCCCTAGATTGGATGTTACTATGTATCTATACACCCTGCGCGTCCGAGGGTGGAAGTAAATCTCATATTACAATCACTGGCGACATTAGGATATGACCCCAATGAACCGGACCGGCTTTCTGAGCCTTCCCAAACAACAAAAATATCGTCTACGTACCGTGTAAATAACTTAAAGGAGTAGTCCGGCGTGCACTTTTCTTATTTTATCCGGTCCGGGCTGCAAAAAAAAAAAAGAAAACAAACTTTCTCTTGCCTGCCTACGCGGCCCGGTACAGGTGTTCGGTCACCGGGCTGTTTGCTTCTTACTTCCTGTTAGCCCGGCACGTCACATGGAGCTTCAGCCTATCACCGGCCGCAGCGATGTTCCGCATCGGCCAGTGATAGGCTGAAGCTCTGTGTGACGTGCCGGGCTAACAGGAAGTAAGAAGCAAACAGCCCGGTGACCGAACACCTGTATCGGGCCGCATAGGCAGGCAAGAGAAAGTTTGTTTTCTTTTTTTTTTTTGCAGCCCGGACTGGATAAAATAAGAAAAGTGCACGCCGGACTACTCCTTTAACCCCTTAAGGACCAAGCCCATTTTGGCCTTAAGGACCAGAGGGTTTTTTTGCACATCTGACCACTGTCACTTTAAACATTAATAACTCTGATGCTTTTAGTTATCATTCTGATTCCGAGATTGTTTTTTCATGATATATTCTACTTTAACATAGTGGTGACATTTTATGATAACTTGTATCCTTTCTTGGTGAAAAATCCCAAAATTTGACGAAAAAATTGAAAATTTAGCATTTTTCCAACTTTGAAGCTCTCTGCTTGTAAGGAAAATGGATATTCAAAATACATTTTTTTTTATTCACATCTACAATATGTCTACTTTATATTTGCATCATAAAATTGACGAGTTTTTACTTTTGGAAGACACCAGAGGCTTCAAAGTTCAGCAGCAATTTTCCAAATTTTCACAAAATTTTCAAACTCAATATTTTTCATGGACCAGTTCAGGTTTGAAGTGGATTTGAAGGGTCTTCATATTAGAAATACCCCATAAATGACCCCATTATAAAAACTACACCCCCAAAGTATTCAAAATGGCATTCAGTAAGTGTATTAACCCTTTAGGTGTTTCACAGGAATAGCAGCAAAGTGAAGGAGAAAATTCAAAATCTTAATTTTTTACACTCGCATGTTCTTGTAGACCCAATTTTTTAATGTTTGCAAGGGGTAAAAGGAGAAAATTTTTACTTGTGTTTGTAGCCCAATTTCTCTCGAGTAAGCACATACCTTACATGCCTATGTAAATTGTTCGGCGGGCGCAATAGAGGCCTCAGAAGGGAAGGAGCGACAAGGGGATTTTGGAGAGTACGTTTTTCTGAAATGGTTTTTGGGGGGCATGTTGCATTTAGGAAGCCCCTATGGTGCCAGAACAGCTAAAACTGCCCACATGCCATACCATTTTGGAAACTAGACCCCTTGTGGAACGTAACAAGGAATTAAGTGAGCCTTAATACCCCACAGGGGTTTCACAACTTTTGCAAATGTAAAAAAAAAAAAAAATTATCTAAAATGCTTGGTTTCCCAAAATTTTTTCTTTTTTACAAAGGGTTAAAGCAGAAAATACCCCCCAAAATTTGAAGCCCAATTTCTCCCGATTCAGAAAACACCCCATATGGGGGTGAAAAGTGCTCTGCTGGCGCACTACAGGTCTCAGAAGAGAAGGAGTCACATTTGGCTTTTTTGAAGCAAATTTTGCTCTCGGGGCATGCCGCATTTAGGAAGCCCCTATGGTGCCAGGACAGCAAAAAAAAAAAAACCACATGGCATACCATTTTGGAAACTAGACCCCTTGGGGAACGTAGCAAGGGGTAAAGTGAACCTTAATACGCCACAGGGGTTTCACGACTTTGGCATATGTAAAAAAAAAAAGAATACATTTTACCTAAAATGCTTGGTTTCCCAAAAATGTTACATTTTTACAAAGGGTTAAAGCAGAAAATCCCCCCCCAAAATTTGAAGCCCAATTTCTCCCGATTCAGAAAACACCCCATATGGGGGTGAAAAGTGCTCTGCTGGCGCACTACAGGTCTCAGAGGAGAAGGATTTACAAATTTTGCTCTGGGGGCATGCCGCATTTAAGAAGCTCCTATGGTGCCAGGACAGTAAAAAAAAAAAAACACATGGCATACCATTTTGGAAACTAGACCCCTTGGGGAACGTAACAGTGTTACAGTGAGTACTTACACCTCACATGTTTTTTGAACAGTGGGCCGTAAAAGTGAAAAATTTGATTTTTTTGCACTATATTGCTAGTGTTACCCCAAATGTTTCATTTTCACATTGGGTAATAGGGCAAAAGGCCCCCAAAATTTGTAGAACAATTTTGTCTGAGAAAAAAAATATGTGGATGTAAATTGCTCTGTGGATGCACTACAATGCTCAGAATAGAAGGAGTGAAAATTTTGTTGTAATTGAAGTCGGGGGTCATGTGCATTTATAAAGCCCCCATTGTGCAATAACAGCCAAAAAAAACAAAACACATGTGACACCATTTTAGAAACTACACCCCTCAATGAACGTAACAAGGGGTACAGTGGGAAATAACACCTCACAGGTTTTTGAAAAGTGGGCCATAAATTGAAAAATTAGATTTTTTTACAGTAAAATGCTTGGGTTACCCAATTATTAACATTTTCACAAGGAGTAATATGAGAAATTGGGTTACAAATTTTTGAGGGCTTTTCCCCCTGACTATAAAAATACATCCACATATGGGGTAACGTGCTGGATGGGCGCACAACAAGGCTCAGAAGTCATAGAGGTCACTTTGTATTTGTGGCCTATGGCATATCAGTAGCTGACGGTTACATACATTCCGAGGAAAATACAAAAATGAAACACCCACATGTGACCCCATTACAGAAAGTACCCACCCTGAGGAATGGGTATAGGGGTAAAAAGGACATTTTGAACGCACGGGTGTTTCCTAAATTTATTTTCCAGGAATGGATGAAGGGTAGCTTTTGAAAATTGCAATTTCCAACCTATTCTCTGCTTCATCTTTCTGGGAACAACTAACATGTGACTCCGAATTGTCGCCTGGAAATACGACAGAGCTCAGCGAGAACTCTTCGCATTTGAGGCGGATGTTTGTTACGGACCTAACATTTACATACATTTAGAGGAAAATACAAGAAAGGAACACCCACATGTGAACCTATTACAAACTACACCCCCTAGGGAAGGTGTATAGGGTGAAGTGGAGATTTGGAACAGACGGGTGTTCCCTTCATTTATTTTCCAGGAATGGATGAAGTGTACTATGGGGGGAAGAAAATTGCAATTTTAGTACTGATATGCCAATTATTTTCCCAGAATGATGACCCAGAGTACAGCCAAAAGTAAAAAGGATGCCCGCCCCAAACCCTATACTCTGAATCATCATTCTGGGAAGGGGATGTGTGGGGCCGTCCCTATTCTGTTACCTCAAATGCGCAACCCGCTCAGGTGGGGAGAGAGAGCGTTGCGCATTTGAGGCAACTGCAAACCTCCAATGCTGTTGACTCTGTGTCCCATGACCCATTTTTGGGGGGACAAAGATATTATGAGGGGCATTGGGAAAGAGGTTTTGGGTTTGATTTTTTGGGGGTAGGGTATTTTGGTATAAAATTTGGAAGATAATGTACCCTGGACTGATACATTGGAGCCGAATTCTGGGGAATGAAATTTAGGGCATAGGATGGAAAATGTAGTGCTCCATGGAAGTGTGATACTCCCTAAATCAGCCTATGCAGAGGCCCGGATGATCGGGGCAAGTGTCACACTGAGTGGTGGTGTCCCTCCGTCTCCCCTTCCTGTGACACACTCTGCATCTTTTCTGGGTTCGTCCCGACCTTCTAGTGTTGGGGATCACACCTGGAAAGTGTTGGCTGGGGACGATCCGGGGACCTAAAGTTCCAGAGGTGCTCTGACCCGCTCTTTGGCGGTCACCAAAGATGAGGGCCTTTAGAACTACCTCTTGGAACTACAGGTATGTCCCTGTGTTGCCAGCGTTCTGGTACAGTATAAAAGAGTTGTACATGGCAACCTGTACCATGTAGACCGCAACCTTTTTATACCATACGCGCGTTTTCCGCATGGCGTTATATGGCTTGAGGACTTGATCAGAAAGATCAACTCCCCCCATATACCGATTGTAGTCCAGAATACAATCGGGCTTGAGGACCGGTCCCGCGGTACCTCGCACAGGGACAGGGGTGCTGCCATTCCCATGAATTGTGGACAGCATTAGGACATCCCTCTTATCCTTATACCTGACCAGCAACAGGTTCTCATGGGAAAAGGCATGGGATTCACCCCGGGGGATAGGAGTGTGTAGGGGATGGGGCGGAAGGCCTCTTTGATTCTTCCGGACTGTCCCACAAGCGACCGTGGATCTGGCGGCAAGGGATGAAAAGAGAGGGATACTAGTATAAAAGTTATCCACGTAAAGGTGGTAACCTTTATCTAGCAATGGGTGCAAAAGGCCCCAAACGATTTTCCCGCTAACACCCAGAGTGGGGGGACATTCTGGGGGTTCAAAACGGGAATCTCATCCCTCATATACCATAAACTTGCAAGTGTACCCGGAGGTACTCTCGCAAAGTTTATACATCTTCACGCCATACCGCGCTCGCTTGGTCGGGATGTATTGCCGGAAGCTGAGTCTCCCCTTGAAGCTGATGAGCGACTCATCAATAGGGACCTCCCGCCCCCGGGACATAGGCCTCCCAAAATCTGGCCCCGAAGTGATTAATGACCGGCCTGATTTTATACAGGCGGTCATACGCGGGATCAGTTCGGGGGGGACATGCCGCATTATCAACATAATGCAAACATTTTTTGGTTTAGATGGGTGTTGTGTTGGGTTCATGTGGTTTAGATGGGTGTTGTGTTGCATTCATCTGGTTTGGATGGGTGTTGTGTTGGGTCATAGGGCTTGGATGGGTGTTGTGTTGGGTTCATGTGGTTTAGATGGGTTTTGTGTTGCATTCATCTGGTTTGGATGGGTGTTGTGTTGGGTCATAGGGCTTGGATGGGTGTTGTGTTGGGTTCATGTGGTTTAGATGGGTGTTGTGTTGGGTTCATGTGGTTTAGATGGGTTTTGTGTTGCATTCATCTGGTTTGGATGGGTGTTGTGTTGGGTCATAGGGCTTGGATGGGTGTTGTGTTGGGTTCATGTGGTTTAGATGGGTGTTGTGTTGGGTTCATGTGGTTTAGATGGGTGTTGTGTTGCATTCATCTGGTTTGGATGGGTGTTGTGTTGGGTCATAGGGCTTGGATGGGTGTTGTGTTGGGCTCATGTGGTTTGAATGGGTGTTGGGTTCATCTGGTTTGGATGGGTGTTGTGTTGGTTCATGTGGTTTGGATGGGTGTTGTGTTGAGTTGAGTTTATCTAGTTTGGATGGTTGTTGTGTTGGGTTCATCTGGTTTGGATGGGTGTTGTGTTGGGTTCATCTGGTTTGGATGGGTCTTGTGTTGGGTTCATCTGGTTGTATGGGTGTTGTGTTGAGTTCATCTGGTTTGTATGTGTGTTGTGTTGATTTCATGTGGTTTGGATGGGTGTTGTGTTGAGTTCATGTGGTTTGGA
This sequence comes from Hyla sarda, assembly GCF_029499605.1. Classification (NCBI taxonomy): domain Eukaryota; kingdom Metazoa; phylum Chordata; class Amphibia; order Anura; family Hylidae; genus Hyla; species Hyla sarda. The sequence goes on from NW_026610902.1 coordinate 139,216, forward strand.
TGGGTGTTGTGTTGAGTTCATGTGGTTTGGATGGGTGTTGTGTTGAGTTCATGTGGTTTGGATGGGTGTTGTGTTGAGTTCATGTGGTTTGGATGGGTGTTGTGTTGGGTTCATCTAGTTTTGATGGTTGTTGTGTTCATCTGGTTTGGATGGGTGTTGTGTTGGGTTCATCTAGTTTTGATGGTTGTTGTGTTCATCTGGTTTGGATGGGTGTTGTGTTGGGTTCATCTGGTTTGGATGGGTTTTGGGTGTTGTGTTGAGTTCATCTAGCTTGGTTGTGTGTTGTTTTGGATGTGTTTTGGTTTGGATAGGCATTGTGTTTAGATCATCTGTTTTAGATGGGTGTTCAGCCACCATTTTGGTTTCTTCTGCCACCATCTCTGGGATGATTCAGGTTTTCTGAGGAATGTGAGTCTCGGATGGAGCTGAACCAGCGCTGCCTGTTTGCCAGTAATACAGCCGTGCAGTGGTTAGACATCAGGTTGCAGATGATTGGAGTAGTAGTGGTCACTGCCATTGCCATAATTGCATTAATCCAGCACCAAAGGAGCTCTGGAGATCCAGGTAAGTACACATCATGTACCATGGCCTCTGCTGCATCTGGAGCCCTTCTCACCGGCCTCCTCTTCCTCACTTCTCATCGGCCTCCTCTTCCTCACTTCTCACCGGCCTCCTCTTCCTCACTTCTCACCGGCCTCCTCTTTCTCACTTCTCACCGGATTCCTCTTCCACACTTCTCACGGGCCTTCTCTTCCTCACTTCTCAGCGGGTTCCTCTTCCTCAATTCTCAGCGGGTTCCTCTTTCTCACTTCTCACCTGCCTCCTCTTCCTCACTTCTCACTGGCCTCCTCTTTCTCACTTCTCACCGGCCTCCTCTTTCTCACTTCTCACCGGCCTCCTCTTCCTCACTAGGTTTAGTAGGACTGTCTCTGTCCTACGCTCTTTCGATCACCGGTTTATTGTCTGGACTCGTCTCGAGCTTTACACAGACGGAGACCATGATGGTCAGCGTGGAACGAGCCGAAGAGTACTCCACCACGCTGCCCTCCGAGCCCACACAGGGCACTCTGACAGTAAGTTCACAGGGGCACCCCAGGCCCAGATCCCCAGCCCTGGAGGTGATGGGAGTATACGACCTGTGGTCACTCACACGGCCCTTTGACCTGGGGGGGTATTCTGTAGGCCCTTATAGATGATGTCCCATGTTCCTTTTACCCCCCTCCCCAGGTACGGTCTGAGTGGCCCCTGCTCGGATGCGTTGAGTTCAGGGATGCGGTCCTGTGTTATCGGCCTGGTCTACCCAATGCTCTGGACGGGGTCAGCTTCACCATCCGTGCGGGGGAGAAGATCGGTATTGTGGGAAGAACTGGCTCTGGGAAATCCAGCCTCTTCCTGGTCCTGTTCCGCATGATGGAGCTGAATTCTGGCTCCATCCTCATTGATGACGTCTCCACGCGTGAGCTGGACCTGGACATGATGAGGTGAGGACCCCGCTGATTGCACCGTGGACCCCCAGGTAGAGGGCACTGCAAGTATTCACCCCCTTGTGCCTTCTAGGTCGCGGCTGGCCATTATTCCTCAGGATGCCTTCCTGCTGAGTGGGACTGTGCGCGAGAACCTGGACCCCTTGTCCCGTCATACAGACACTGAACTACTGGACGTGCTGGGGCAGTGCCACCTCCAGGACATGGTGTCACGCATGGGTGAGGGGGAGAAGCACATGTCACTAATGTGGGGTGGAGTAGGACACGTGACGGACGCACGTATGGGGGGGGGGGGTTAGTGGTGGAGCAGGACATGTCACTGACTGAGGGGGAGGGGTGGAGGAGGACATTTCACTGACGGAGGGGGGGTGGAGCAGGACATGTCACTGACGGGGAGGGATGGAGCAGTACATGTCACTGAAAGGGGGAGGGGGGGAGCAGGACATGGTGTCACGCATGGGTGAGGGGGAGAAGCACATGTCACTAACGTGGGGTGGAGTAAGACACGTTACGGACGGACGTATGGGGGGGGGGTTGGTGGTGGAGCGGGACATGTCACTGACAGGGTGTGGAGCAGGACATGTCACTGACGGAGGGGGGTGGAGCAGGACATGTCACTGACGGGGAGGGATGGAGCAGTACATGTCACTGACAGAGGGGGGGAGGAGCAGGACATGTCACTGATGGGGGAGGGGGGAGCAGGACATGGTGTCACGCATGGGTGAGGGGGAGAAGCACATGTAACTAACGTGGAGTGGAGTAGGACACGTTACGGACGGACGTATGGGGGGGGTTGGTGGTGGAGCGGGACATGTCACTGACAGGGTGTGGAGCAGGACATGTCACTGATGGGGGGGGTGTGGAGCAGGACATGTCACTGACGGGGGGGTGTGGAGCAGGACATGTCACTGACGGGGGTGTGGAGCAGGACATGTCACTGACGGGGGGTGTGTGGAGCAGGACATTTCACTGACGGGGGGTGGAGCAGGACATGTCAATGACGGGGGGTGTGTGGAGCAGGACACGTCAATGACGGGGGGTGTGTGGAGCAGGACATGTCACTGACGGGGGGGGGTGGAGCAGGACATGTCACTGATGGGGGGGGGTGGAGCAGGACATGTCACTGACGGGGGGGGTGGAGCAGGACATGTCACTGACGGGGGGAGGTGGAGCAGGACATGTCACTGACGGGGGGAGGTGGAGCAGGACATGTCACTGACGGGGGGGTGGAGCAGGACATGTCACTGACGGGGGGGTGGAGCAGGACATGTCACTGACGGGGGGGTGGAGCAGGACATGTCACTGACGTGGGGGGGGTGGAGCAGGACATGTCACTGAGGGGGGGGTGGAGCAGGACATGTCACTGACGGGGGGGGGGTGGAGCAGGACATGTCACTGACGGGGGGGTGGAGCAGGACATGTCACTGACGGGGGGGTGAAGCAGGACATGTCACTGACGGGGGGGGGGTGGAGCAGGACATGTCACTGACGGGGGGTGGTGGAGCAGGACATGTCAATGACGGGGGTGTGTGGAGCAGGACATGTCACTGACGGGGGGGGTGGAGCAGGACATGTCACTGACGGGGGGGTGGAGCAGGACATGTCACTGACGGGGGGGGTGGAGCAGGACATGTCACTGACGGGGGGGGTGGAGCAGGACATGTCACTGACGGGGGGTGGAGCAGGACATGTCACTGACGGGGGGCAGGAGCAGGACATGTCACTGACGGGGGGGGGTGGAGCAGGACATGTCACTGACGGGGGGGGTGGAGCAGGACATGTCACTGACGGGGGGAGGTGGAGCAGGACATGTCACTGACGGGGGGGTGGAGCAGGACATGTCACTGATGGGGGGTGGAGCAGGACATGTCACTGACGGGGGGGGTGGAGCAGGACATGTCACTGACGGGGGGGTGGAGCAGGACATGTCACTGACGGGGGGGGTGGAGCAGGACATGTCACTGAGGGGGGGGGGGTGGAGCAGGACATGTCACTGACGGGGGGGGGGTGGAGCAGGACATGTCACTGACGGGGGGGTGGAGCAGGACATGTCACTGACGGGGGGTGGAGCAGGACATGTCACTGACGGGGGGGTGAAGCAGGACATGTCACTGACGAGGGGGGGGGGGGGTGGAGCAGGACATGTCACTGACGGGGGGTGGAGCAGGACATGTCACTTACGGAGGGGTGGAGCAGGACATGTCACTGACGGGGGGGGTGGAGCGGGACATGTCAATGACGGGGGTGTGTGGAGCAGGACATGTCACTGACAGGGGGGGGGGTGGAGCAGGACATGTCACTGACGGGGGGGGTGGAGCAGGACATGTCACTGACGGGGGGGTGGAGCAGGACATGTCACTGACAGGGGGGTGGAGCAGGACATGTCACTGACGGGGGGGCGGGAGCAGGACATGTCACTGACGGGGGGGGGTGGAGCAGGACATGTCACTGACGGGGGGAGGTGGAGCAGGACATGTCACTGACGGGGGGGGGTGGAGCAGGACATGTCACTGATGGGGGGTGGAGCAGGACATGTCACTGACGGGGGGGGTGGAGCAGGACATGTCACTGACGGGGGGGTGGAGCAGGACATGTCACTGACGGGGGGGGTGGAGCAGGACATGTCACTGAGGGGGGGGGGGTGGAGCAGGACATGTCACTGACGGGGGGGGGTGGAGCAGGACATGTCACTGACGGGGGGGTGGAGCAGGACATGTCACTGACGGGGGGGGTGGAGCAGGACATGTCACTGACGGGGGCGTGAAGCAGGACATGTCACTGACGAGGGGGGGGGGTGGAGCAGGACATGTCACTGACGGGGGGGTGGAGCAGGACATGTCACTTACGGGGGGTGGAGCAGGACATGTCACTGACGGGGGGGGTGGAGCGGGACATGTCAATGACGGGGGTGTGTGGAGCAGGACATGTCACTGACAGGGGGGGGGGTGGAGCAGGACATGTCACTGACGGGGGGGGGTGGAGCAGGACATGTCACTGACGGGGGGGTGGAGCAGGACATGTCACTGACGGGGGGTGGAGCAGGACATGTCACTGACGGGGGGGGGAGCAGGACATGTCACTGACGGGGGGGGGGGCAAGACATGTCACTGACGGGGGGTGGAGCAGGACATGTCACTGACGGGGGGGTGGAGCAGGACATGTCACTGACGGGGGGGGTGGAGCAGGACATGTCACTGACGGGGGGGTGGAGCAGGACATGTCACTGACGGGGGGGGGGGAGCAGGACATGTCACTGACGGGGGGGGGAGCAGGACATGTCACTGACGGGGGGGGAGGCAGGACATGTCACTGACGGGGGGGTGGAGCAGGACATGTCACTGACGGGGGGGGGTGGAGCAGGACATGTCACTGACGGGGGGGGGGAGCAGGACATGTCACTGACGGGGGGGTGGTGGAGCGGGACATGTCACTGACGGGGGGGTGGAGCGGGACATGTCAATGACGGGGGTGTGTGGAGCAGGACATGTCACTGACGGGGGGGGGTGGAGCAGGACATGTCACTGACGGGGGGGGGAGCAGGACATGTCACTGACGGGGGGTGGAGCAGGACATGTCACTGACGGGGGGTGGAGCAGGACATGTCACTGACGGGGGGTGGAGCAGGACATGTCACTGACGGGGGGGGGTGGGAGCAGGACATGTCACTGACGGGGGGGGAAGCAGGACATGTCACTGACGGGGGGGGTGGAGCAGGACATGTCACTGACGGGGGGGGTGGAGCAGGACATGTCACTGACGGGGGGGGAGCAGGACATGTCACTGACGGGGGGTTGTGAGCAGGACATGTCACTGACGGGGGGGTGGAGCAGGACATGTCACTGACGGGGGGGTGGAGCAGGACATGTCACTGACGGGGGGGTGGAGCAGGACATGTCACTGACGGGGGGGGAGCAGGACATGTCACTGACGGGGGGGGTGGAGCAGGACATGTCACTGACGGGGGGGTGGAGCAGGACATGTCACTGACGGGGGTGGAGCAGGACATGTCACTGACGGGGGGGGGGTGGAGCAGGACATGTCACTGACGGGGGGGGGAGCAGGACATGTCACTGACGGGGGGGTGGAGCAGGACATGTCACTGATCACGATTTTGGGGTGGGGGTGTAGGAGGGACCTCTGTCATCTTGATGTGGTTGTTGTGCAGGTGGCCTGGATGCAGAGGTCGGAGAGAGAGGGAAGAACTTCTCCCTGGGACAGAAGCAGCTCCTGTGTTTTGGCCAGAGCCCTGCTGACCGAGGCCAAGGTGAGGGACGCGGTGAGGCGTGAGCTCCTCAGTACGGGGACACATGAGGCATGACCTCCTCAGTACGGGGACACGTGAGGCAATGACCTCCCTCAGTACGGGGACACGTGAGGCATGAGCTCCTCAGTACGGGGACACATGAGGCATGAGCTCCTCAGTACGGGGACACGTGAGGCGTGAGCTCCTCAGTACGGGGGACACGTGAGGGCATGAGCTCCTCAGTACGGGGACACGTGAGGCATGAGCTCCTCAGTACGGGGACACGTGAGGCGTGAGCTCCTCAGTACAGGGGACGCGTGAGGCGTGAGCTCCTCAGTACGGGGACACGTGAGGCGTGAGCTCCTCAGTACGGGGGACACGTGAGGCGTGAGCTCCTCAGTACGGGGACACGTGAGGCGTGAGCTCCTCAGTACGGGGACACGTGAGGCGTAGGCTCCTCAGTACGGGGACACGTGAGGGCATGAGCTCCTCAGTACGGGGACAAGTGAGGCGTGAGCTCCTCAGTACGGGGACACGTGAGGCGTGAGCTCCTCAGTACGGGGACAAGTGAGGCGTGAGCTCCTCAGTACGGGACACGTGAGGGCGTGAGCTCCTCAGTACGGGGGCACGTGAGGCGGTGAGCTCCTCAGTACGGGGACACGTGAGGCGTAGGCTCCTCAGTACGGGGACACATGAGGCATGAGCTCCTCAGTACGGGGACAAGTGAGGCGTGAGCTCCTCAGTACGGGGACACGTGAGGCGGTGAGCTCCTCAGTACGGGGACAAGTTGAGGCGTGAGCTCCTCAGTACGGGGACACGTGAGGCGGTGAGCTCCTCAGTACGGGGACAAGTGAGGCGTGAGCTCCTCAGTACGGGGACACGTGAGGCGTGAGCTCCTCAGTACGGGGACACATGAGGCGTGAGCTCCTCAGTACGGGGACAAGTGAGGCGTGAGCTCCTCAGTACGGGGACACGTGAGGCGTGAGCTCCTCAGTACGGGGACAAGTGAGGCGTGAGCTCCTCAGTACGGGGACACGTGAGGCGTGAGCTCCTCAGTACGGGGACACGTTAGGCGTGAGCTCCTCAGTACGGGGACACGTTAGGCGTGAGCTCCTCAGTACGGGGACACGTGAGGCGTAGGCTCCTCAGTACGGGGACAAGTGAGGCGTGAGCTCCTCAGTACGGGGACGCGTGAGGCGTGAGCTTCTCAGTACGGGGACGCGTGAGGCGTGAGCTCCTCAGTACGGGGGACGCGTGAGGCGTGAGCTCCTCAGTACGGGGACGCGTGAGGCGTGAGCTCCTCAGTACGGGGACGCGTGAGGCGTGAGCTCCTCAGTACGGGGACACGTGAGGCGTGAGCTCCTCAGTACGGGACAAGTGAGGCGTGAGCTCCTCAGTACGGGGACAAGTGAGGCGTGAGCTCCTCAGTACGGGGACGCGTGAGGCGTGAGCTTCTCAGTACGGGGACAAGTGAGGCGTGTGCTCCTCAGTACGGGGACAAGTGAGGCGTGTGCTCCTCAGTATGGGGACAAGTGAGGCGTGTGCTCCTCAGTACGGGGACACGTGAGGCGTGAGCTCCTCAGTACGGGGACAAGTGAGCGTGAGCTCCTCAGTACGGGGACACGTGAGGCGTGAGCTCCTCAGTACGGGGACACGTGAGGCGTGAGCTCCTCAGTACGGGGACACGTGAGGCGTGTGCTCCTCAGTACGGGGACACGTGAGGCGTGTGCTCCTCAGTACGGGGACACGTGAGGCGTGTGCTCCTCAGTACGGGGACAAGTGAGGCGTGTGCTCCTCAGTACGGGACATGTGACCTCTGAGCTCCTCAGGACGGGGACATGTGAGGCGTGTGCTCCTCAGTACGGGACATGTGACCTCTGAGCTCCTCCTCTGTGTTTTTTCGCTGTAGATTCTGTGCATTGATGAGGCTACGGCCAGTGTTGACCACCAGACCGACCACCTGCTGCAAGTGACCATCCACCAGAAGTTCCGGGAGCGCACGGTCCTCACCATCGCACACAGGTGTGAACATCCCCATACCCCGCCCCTCTACACATATATCACAGGTGCTGATAACACCAAACCCCGCCCCCTCTACACATATATCACAGGTGCTGATAACACCAAACTCCGCCCCCCTCTACACATATATCACAGGTGCTGATAACACCAAACCCCGCCCCCTCTACACATATATCACAGGTGCTGATAACCCCAAACCCCACCCCCTCTACTCATATATCACAGGTGCTGATAACACCAAACTCCGCCCCCTCTACACATATATCACAGGTGCTGATAACACCAAACCCGCCCCCTCTACACATATATCACAGGTGCTGATAACACCAAACCCCGCCCCCTCTACACATATATCACAGGTGCTGATAACACCAAACCCCGCCCCCTCTACTCATATATCACAGGTGCTGATAACACCAAACTCCGCCCCCTCTACACATATATCACAGGTGCTGATAACACCAAACCCCGCCCCCTCTACACATATATCACAGGTGCTGATAACCCCAAACCCCACCCCCTCTACTCATATATCACAGGTGCTGATAACACCAAACTCCGCCCCCTCTACACATATATCACAGGTGCTGATAACACCAAACTCCGCCCCCTCTACACATATATCACAGGTGCTGATAAACACCAAACCCCCGCCCCCTCTACACATATATCACAGGTGCTGATAACACCAAACCCCACCCCCTCTACACATATATCACAGGTGCTGATAACACCAAAACTCCGCCCCCTCTACACATATATCACAGGTGCTGATAACACCAAACCCCGCCCCATCACAGGTGCTGATAACACCAAACCCCACCCCCTCTACTCATATATCACAGGTGCTGATAACACCAAACTCCGCCCCCTCTACACATATATCACAGGTGCTGATAACACCAAACCCCGCCCCCTCTACACATATATCACAGGTGCTGATAACACCAAACCCCACCCCCTCTACACATATATCACAGGTGCTGATAACACCAAACTCCGCCCCCTCTACTCATATATCACAGGTGCTGTTAACACCAAACCCCGCCCCCTCTACACATATATCACAGGTGCTGATAACACCAAACTCCGCCCCCTCTACTCATATATCACAGGTGCTGTTAACACCAAACCCCGCCCCCTCTACACATATATCACAGGTGCTGATAACACCAAACCCCGCCCCCTCTACACATATATCACAGGTGCTGATAACACCAAACCCCGCCCCCTCTACACATATATCACAGGTGCTGATAACACCAAACCCCACCCCCTCTACACATATCCCACAGGTGTACGGCTCTACTCCACATTTCACACAGGTGTACGGCTCTACTCCACATATCACACAGGTGTACGGCTCTACTCCACATTTCACACAGGTGTACGGCTCTACTCCACATATCACATGTGTACTCCACATATCACACAGGTGTGCAGCTCTACTCCACATATTACACAGGTGTACTCCACATATCACACAGGTGTACGGCTCTACTCCACATATCACACAGGTGTACTCCACATATCACACAGGTGTACGGCTCTACTCCACATATTACACAGGTGTACGGCTCTACTTTACATATCACACAGGTGTGCAGCTCTACTCCATATATCACAGGTGTACTCCACATATAACAAAGGCGTACTGTTCTACTCCACATATCCCACAGGTGTACGGCTCTACCCCACATATCCCACAGGTGTACGGCTCTACTCCACATATCACACAGGTGTACGGCTCTACTCCACATATCACACAGGTGTACGGCTCTACTCCACATATCACACAGGTGTACGGCTCTACTCCACATATCACACAGGTGTACGGCTCTACTCCACATATCACACAGGTGTACGGCTCTACTCCACATATCACACAGGTGTACGGCTCTACTCCACATATCACACAGGTGTACGGCTCTACTCCACATATTACACAGGTGTACGGCTCTACTTTACATATCACACAGGTGTGCAGCTCTACTCCATATATCACAGGTGTATGGCTCTACTCCACATATAACAAAGGCGTACTGTTCTACTCCACATATCCCACAGGTGTACGGCTCTACCCCACATATCCCACAGGTGTACGGCTCTACTCCACATATCACACAGGTTTACTCCACATTTCACACAGGTGTACGGCTCAACTCCACATATCACACAGGTGTACGCTCTACTCCACATATCACACAGGTGTACGGCTCTACTCCACATTTCACACTGGTGTATGGCTCTACTCCACATATCACACAGGTTTACTCCACATTTCACACAGGTGTACGGCTCAACTCCACATATCACACAGGTGTACGCTCTACTCCACATATCACACAGGTGTACGGCTCTACTCCACATTTCACACTGGTGTATGGCTCTACTCCACATATCACACAGGTTTACTCCACATTTCACACAGGTGTACGGCTCTGCTCCACATATCACACAGGTGTACTCCACATATCACACAGGTGTACGGCTCTACTCCACATTTCACACTGGTGTATGGCTCTACTCCACATATCACACAGGTGTACTCCACATATCACACAGGTTTACTCCACATTTCACACAGGTGTACGGCTCTGCTCCACATATCACACAGGTGTACTCCACATATCACACAGGTGTACGGCTCTACTCCACATATCACACAGGTGTACTCCACATATCACACAGGTGTACGGCTCTACTCCACATATCACACAGGTGTACGGCTCTACTCCACATATCACACAGGTGTACGGCTCTACTCCACATATCACACAGGTGTACGGCTCTACTCCACATATCACACAGGTGTACGGCTCTACTTTACATATTACACAGGTGTACGGCTCTACTTTACATATCACACAGGTGTGCAGCTCTACTCCATATATCACAGGTGTACTCCACATATAACAAAGGCGTACTGTTCTACTCCACATATCCCACAGGTGTACGGCTCTACCCCACATATCCACAGGTGTACGGCTCTACTCCACATATCACACCTGTATTGACGCTCTGACTCCACTTTAATGCAGGCTGAACACTATCATGGATTCTGACCGAGTGCTGGTGATGCATGCTGGGAAAGTGGCAGAATTGGACTCCCCTACAATCCTGAGCAGTAGGAAAGACTCTCACTTCTACCGTCTGAT